>NW_028270191.1:26026361-26286361 GCF_037043375.1 Chiloscyllium plagiosum | reverse complement strand
AATGTTCTTGTGTCAGTTCAAGAACCTGAATTCATAAAATACAGTATCGTACCATACAGCACAGAAGGAGAACATTAACCTATCATGTCTGTGAATGTTCTCTTCAAGAGTAACTCAGCTAATCCCACTCCCTGTTGTTTTGTTTCACCTGACAAATGTCATCTTTTCACCAGTGCCATCTAGTTCTCAGCTTTTCTGACGATGGGAATGGTTTCTTGGTATGTGTTCTGTGTGAACGTCTCATAATTTTTGAACACTTCTATCAAACCAGTTCTGTTCTTTCTCTTCAAAGGATAAAATTCCCAATGTCTCCAATCTATCCATGTAACTGCAGTCCCCCGTCTTAGAACCATTCTCTCAAATCATTTTTGTCCTCTCCCTAAGGTCACCACATAACATCCTAAAGCATGCTGTCCATAATTGGACATATTTCAGTTGTGGCTGAACTAGTATTCTATAAAAGTTCAACATGTATTCTATGCTTGTCAAAGAAACTAAAAGCAATAAAGCCCAGGATCCTGTAATCCTTTTAATCTTTCTCTGCCGTATTGTATGTGCACATAATTCTCTAACTGTTCCAGTGTCCCTTATCTGCTTTAATGTCTCTCCTCACTTTAACTACCAAGATGTAGCTCTGCACATAAAATTTCATTTTTTATGTGTCTGCCCATTCTACCATCTTGTGTCTGTTCTCCTTGAAGACCATCATTTATCCTCTTGATAGTTTGCAGTACTCTTCAATATTTGGTATTGTCTGCAAATTTTGAAATTGTGCCTTGGACATGCAATACTTAAATTATTAATATACAGGTAGTCCACACCTAAATGTTATAGTTCTGTTCCTGAGAATTGATACTGGAGTGTGGGAGGCTGAGGGGTGACCTTTATAGAGGTTTATAAAATCATGAGAGGCATGGATAAGGTAAATAGACAAGGTCTTTTCCCTGGGGTGGGGAGTCCAGAACTAGAGGGCATAGGTTTAAGGTGAGAGGGGGAAGACATAAAAGGGACTCAAGGGGCAACTTTTTCACACAGAGGGTGGTGCGTGTTTGGAATGAGCTGCCAGAGGATGCAGTGGAGGCTGATACAATTACAGCATTTAAAAGGCATCTGAATGGGTATATGAATAGGAAGGGTTTAGATTAATTTCTGATATCTGGTCGGCATGGACGAGTTGGACCGAAGGATCTGTTTCCGTGCAATACGGCTCTATGACTCTAAGTGAATTGTGGGTCCCCATAGGAATTGGTTGGGCTCAAAGACCTTGACTTTTAGAAATTAAAAAAACATTAAAACATTTGCCCAGAGCTTCCAGTCTTTGATTTGTCTAAACCTGGACGTGTCCTGAATTGACTATGCAGCAATTGACTGTGCAGTTTAGATTTCCAATGAGCAATTGTCCTGTGCCTGGAACCCTCCAAGAAGTTCCCAGACTGAGTTGGAGTCATAGATTATGGTAGTTTCTGACTTTTTAACATTATTAAAACTCCTGGCTAACTATAAAACTGAATTATAAGTACCATCACCTTGAGAAGTCGTATTCAACAAACTAATAGAGCTAAAGACAAATACCCTGGCCGTGATGGTTTGCACCCTCAGATGCAATTAGGGATGGGAAATAAACGCTGGTCCAGCCAGTGATGGCCACATCCCATAACTGAATTTTTAAAAATCCTAAAAGGTGTTTACAGAGATGGTGAATGTATTGGTTGTAATTTTCCAAAAATCCTTGGATTCTGGTGAAGTAGAGGATTGGACAACCACCAATTTGACACCCCTTCTCAAAACGTGAGGGAGGCAATCAGTGAGTAACTATAGGCTGATTAGCCTAACATCTCTTGTTTGCAAAGTATTGGAATCAATTGTTGGGGAAGTAATAGCAGAACATTTGGAAAATAATCATCCAATCAAGCAAAGTCAGCATTCTTTCCTGAAGAGGAAGTCTGGCTACTTTAGAGTTTTTCCAGGAAGTCTCAACCTGAGTGAATATTGGGGCACCAGTAGATTTATGTATTTGAACTTCCAGAAGACTTTTGACAAAAGTACCTCACAAAAGGTTAAGTCATGAGTTAAGCGCGCACGGTGTTGGAGATTAGTATATTGGAATGGATAGAGAATTGCTCATGGGCAGGAACCAGTGAGTGGGGTTAAGGGGTTCTTTTTCAGTTGGTGACCTGTAACCAGTGGGGTTCCGCGGGGATCAGTGTTGGAACCGCAACAGTTTACAGTCTGTATGAATGACTTCGAGGAAGTGAATGCACTGTAGCCAAATTCACAAAAATAAGTGGAAAGGCAGGTTGTGAGAGGGATACAAACAGTTTAGAGAGATTGATAGGTGAAGTAGACAAAAAAAATTGGCAAATGGAGTATGATAAAATGTGAAGTTCATTTTGGAACAAAGAAAAAACAGGATATTTAAATAGAGAAACACTGCAGGGAGCTGCAGCACAAAGGGATTTGGGGGGGGAACTTGTGCATCAAGCACAGAGCTAGCACACAGAGCAGCAGGTAATCAGGAAGGCGAATGGAATGTTGGCCATGATTTCAAGGGGTTTGAAGTATGAGAGTAGGGAAGTCTGTCTGCGACTGTACAAGATGCTGATGAGACCAAATTTAGAATACTGAAAGCAGTTTTGGTCCTTTTTTATTAAGAAAAAAAGATCATTTCATTGGAGGCAATTCAGAGAAGGTTCATTTAAGATGATCTCCAGTAAGGAGGGGATTGTCTTATTAGCAAAGGTTAAACAGGTTGGGATTCTACCCACTAAGTTAGAAGAATGAAAGGTAATTTTATTGAAATGTGCTGGCGAGGTGAGGAATAGGGAGAGTGAGGAGTTGAACCCTGGGCTACAGGAATGGTGCGGGGGGGAGGGGGGTGGGTTTGGATTCCTGGACGAGTGGGGCTCTTTCTGGGGAAAGTGGGGCCTCTACAAACAGGATGGTCTTCACCTGAACCAGAGGGGTACCAATATTCTGGAGGGGAAATTTGCTTATGCTCTCTGGGTGGGTTTAAACTAATTCAGCAGGGGGATGGGAACCCAAATTGTAGTTTGATATACAGGGGTATACTAAGAGTAGAGAGGTCCAAAATGGGGTTTTAAAATTGCATGAGAGCACCGACAAGCAAGAATTTGGTTTGACGTGTGCCTACTTCAATGCCAGGAGCATCCGGAATAAGGTGGGTGCACTTGCAGCGTGGATTAGTACCTGGGACTTCGATGTTGTGACCGTTTCGAAGACATGGGTAGAGTAGGGACAGGAATGGTTGTTGCAGGGTCCAGGAAAGGACATTTGAGGACTCGTCTACTGAGATAGTATGGGCTGAGGTTAGAAACAAGAAAGGAGAGGTCACCCTGTTGGGAGTTTTCTATAGGCCTCCAAATAGTTCCAGAGATGCAGATGAAAGGATAGCAAAGATGATTCTGGATAGGAGCAATAGCAACAGGGTAGTTGTTATAGGTGATGTTAACTTTCTAAATATTGACTGGGAATACTATATTTCAAGTATTTTAGTTGGGTCAGTTTTTGTCCAGTGTGTGCAGGAGGGTTTCCTGACACAGTATGGGGACAAGCCAACATGGTGCGAGGCCACATTAGATTTGGTACAGGGTAATGAACCTGGCCAGGTGTTAGATTTGGAGGTAATAGTGACCACAATTCGGTTATGTTTACTTTAATGATGGAAAGGGATAGGTATATACTGCACGGCAAGAGTTATTGCTGGGAGAAGGCAGTTATGATGCGATTAGGCAAGATTTAGGATGTGTAGAATAGGGAAAGAAACTGCAAGGGATGGGCACATTTGAAATGTGGAGCTTATTCAAGGAACAACTACTGCGGATCCTTGATAAGTATGTATCAGTCAAGCTGGGAGGAAGTTGTCAAACGTAGGAGCCGTGGTTTACTAAAGTTGAATCTCTTGTCAAGAAGATGAAGAAGGCTTATGTTAGGATGAGATGTGAAGGCTCAAGGCACCTGAGAGTTACAGGTGAGCTAAGAAGAGCCAGGAGGGGACATGAGAAGTCGTTGGTGAGTAGGATCAAGGAAACCCTAAGGCTTTCTATAGGTACATCAGGAATAAAAAAAATGACTAGAGGAAGATTAGGCGAAAGTGAGGACTGCACATGCTGGAGATTAGAGTCAAGAATGTGGTGCTGGAAAAGCACAGCAGGTCAGGCAGCATCTGAGGATCAGGGGAATTTACGTTTTGGGCAAAAGCCCTTCATCAGGAGAGTACCACTAGAGTAAGGTTAGGACCAATCAAGGATAGTAGTGGGAAGTTGTGCGTGGAGTCCAAGTAGATGATGAAGCACTGAATATTTTTCGTCAGTATTCATACTAGAAAAAGACAATATTGGCAAGAAAGATACTGAGATACAGGCTACTAGACTAGATGGGATTGAGGTTCACAAGGAGGTGGTGTAACAATTCTGGAAAGTGTGAAAATAGATTAGTCCCCTGGGCTGGATGGGATTTATCCCAAGGATTCTCTAGGAAGCCAGGGAGGAGATTGCCGAGCCTTTGACTTTGATCTTTATGTCATCATTGTCTATAGGAATAGTGCCAGAAGTCCGGAGGATGGCAAATGTTGTTCCCTTGTTCAAGAAGGGGAATAGAGACAACCCTGGTAATTATAGACCAATGAGCCTTACTTCAGTTGTGGCTAATGTCGGAAAGGGTTAGAAGAGATAGGATTTATAATCATGTAGAGGGGAATAAGTTGATTAGGGATAGTCAACATGGTTTTGTGAAGGGCAGATTGTGCCTCACAAACCTTATTGAGTTCTTTTGAGAAGATGACCAAACCGTGGATGAGGGTAAAGCGGTTGCTGTGGTGTATATGGATTTCAGTAAGGCGTTTGATAAGATGCCCCAAGGTAGGCTACTGCACAAAATGCGGAGGCATGGGATTGAGGGTGATTTAACAGTTTGGATCAGAAATTGGCTAGCTGAAAGAAGACAGAGGGTGGTGGTTGATGGGAAATGTTCATCCTGGAGTTCGGTTACTAGTGGTGTACTGAAAGGATCTGTTTTGGGTCCACTGCTGTTTATCGTTTTTATAAACTAGCTGGTTGAGGGTATAGAAGGATGAGTTAACAAATTTGCGGATGACACCAAGTTCAGTAAAGTTGTGGACAGTGCCAAGGGATGTTGGGGGTTACAGAGGGACATTGATAAGCTGCAGAGCTGGGCTAAGAAGTGGCAAATGGAGTTTAATGTGGAAAAGTGTGAGGTGATGCACTTTGGAAGGAGCAACAGGAATGCAGAGTACTGGGCTAATGATAAGATTCTTGGTAGTGTAGATGAGCAGAGGGATCTGTGTCCATGTACATAGATCCCTGAAAGTTGTCACGCAGGTTAATAGGGTTGTTAAGACATACGGTGTGTTAGCTTTTATTAGTAGAGGGATTGAGTTGCGGAACCATGAGGTCATGCAACAATGCTGCAGCTGTACAAAACTCTGGTGCAGCGGCACGTGGAGTATTGTGTACCGTTCTGGTCACTGCATTATAGGAAGGACGTGGAAGCTTTGGAAAGGATTCAGAGAAGATTTACTAAGGTGTTGTCTGGTATAGAGGGAAGGTCTTACGAGGAAAGGCTGAGGGACTTGAGGCTGTTTTTGTTAGAGAGAAGTTGAGAGGTGACTTAATTGAGACCTATAAGATAATCAGAGGATTAGATAGCTTGGACAGTGAGAGCGTTTTTACTCCGATGGTGATGGCTAGCATGAGGGGACATAGCTTTAAATTTTGACCTCTATGCCTAGCTGGTGTGCAAAAATAATCTCTTGCCCGATCGTATCCTTGTCAAAATGAAGGACTTGCATTTTTATCATGCCTTGGAAGATCCAAAATGTTTCGCAAACTACTACGGCAATCCTGTTGGAGACTGTTAAAGTTTAGAGAAGAAATCTGAGCACCCGTCAATCAACCAATTGATTGAAGTAGGCCATAAACAAAAACAAACTTTATTACAAATCAAAAGAAATCTTTCAAAAAAAAAAGCTTTGTTAATTTCACAGTATTATCTAGTTATATTTTATTTTCTCTTGCACATGCACTCGCGCTCTCCTTTCACTCCCCCTCCAAGTTCTCTAGCTTACTCGGGGTGCATTGCTTAGCCAAAAGTTAATGGAAGAACCTCCATGTAATCTAGCTTTTGGCAGTGAGCCAAATAGAAATGCAAGTTACTTATTTTCGTTCAACAACTGTTTGATTCTGCAACCCATGAAAATGTATATTGTTAATGTACTTGTCCCTCCATCCAGACTCCTTGGCTCCATTAGAGGCTTAGAAGTGTTCAAAGCATATTTATTGATCAAGTTTTCATCATCAGTCCTGTTCGCTGGTGACTGGACTCGAAATGTTAACTGTTGTTCTCTTTACAGAAGCCGCCAGACCTGCTGTGTTTCTCCAGCATGCTCTTTTTGTTTTCATTGCAGGTTCCTTTGTGTTTATAATCTGAATTATAAGAGAGCTATCTGCAATCCAATTTCATACCTTTTTGTATTGTCAGAATATGGGGAGGAAATGGCCTTGTGGTATTATTGCTGGACTGTTAAACCAGAGACCCAGATAATGTTCTGGGGACCTGGGTTTGAATCCCATCACGACTGGTGGAATTTGAATTCAGTAAATATCTGGAATTCAGAATCTAATGATGACCGTTAATCCATTGTAGATTGTTGGCAAAACCCATCTGGTTCTCTAATGTTCTTTAGGGAAGGAAACTGCCATCCTTCCCTGATCTGGCCTACGTGTGACTCCAGACCCACAGCCAATGGGGTTAACTGTTAACTGCCCAATTAGGGATGGGCAATAAATGCTGCCTAGCCAGTGATCCCCACATCCTGTGAATGAATAAAGAAAGAAATCAACCACAGCCTCATTTCATTCTCCCAGTATTTTAATAATGCTACGATAGCTGATTTCCTCTGAAATTTCTTGTCTTACATCTTCTCAGTTCCAAATATACTTCCTCCTCCTAAATTATTATTTTCCAGAACCTCCCCTAGGTAATTATACTTCTCTCAAAAATCTAAAGGCTTTAAAGACCAAGCTTGATGACGTCTGTTCCCTACTTCCTGACTTGCTTTATTTTTTACTTGATTCCATCTTATTTGTATCCTGCACTTTGACCTTTGTCTAGCTACCTTAATAATAGGATGGCTGTACTTAAAATCCTCTTCTTCAATCATTTTTTTTTTCATGTTAGTCAGAAGGCAATTAAATGCAAGGCAACACACATTTCATTGGCTTTGTTCAAACATGTCATGTTCAGTAAAGGAGATTCAAAACTGCTGTAAGATCAAAACATATGTTGAGTAATCTCTTGAACTTGAATAACCAGAAAATGAAAGATAGAGCAGAAAGCTTGGTCTTCATTCACTTAAAAACATTTAGTTGTATACTGTGTATCTCTAACTGAACATTTTGTAGCCCTTCTAAGAATGATGATGAATTGGCATCAGCAGCACTGTGCACTCCCTATACTTTTATGTGGAGTTGCTTTGGTTTTTGATTATGTTTGTACAAAAAATATTTGCAGTTGCGATGAACATTGTAATTTTGCAGCAAGGTTAATTCCTTTAAACTGCTCCTCTCAGCTGTCCTTAACTTTGTTGGCCACACAAGCTTTTAGTTGCTGCCTCAATCTTTTCCAGAAATTTGGAAATTTAATGAAAATTGTTCAAGTAATTTGTTCCCTGATTTTCTTTCCTGCCGCTTGCTTTAAAAAAAAGTGTTTGTTGGCCTGTGCTGAGCACTTCCTTCTATGTCACAGCCAAGATCAGGAAAGCTCCATCTGAAGAAGCCTGAATGAGGCCCCCGTACATTTAATATGACGGTTTCAGTCATTGGCCATAGATGTTGAATTTTTACTTTTTTGTGACTGTGCATGAAAGAAAGAAAATCACCTCAAACAACTTAATGCAAAATGGATTACTTTTACAAGGGTTGGGTGCAGGCACAGATACAATGCTTAAAAGATATTTGGATAAGCACATGAATAGAAAAGGTTTTGAGGGAGCGGGGCCAAATGCAGGCAGGTGGGGCTAGTTTAGTGTGCGAACATGATCGATGTGGACTGGTTGAACCAAAGAGTCTGTTTCCATGTTGTATGACTCAATGATCAGTAACTGCTCCGGTGTAGCTAACTGATTATTCATTCTATTGGTGGACGATTGTGTGAATGATATTAATGAGTGAAGTTGGAATACAGACATAACACAAGCAGTGATGGATGATCAATTAAGCATTTTGATGGTGTTGACTGTGGGAGAGGTTACTAAGAGAATTCCCTGCTTTTTTTTAATGGGATCTTTTGCATCCACCAAATTATTTGAAAAAGAGAGGCTATACATTGATGCAAAAATGTAATGAACAGGGTGTAGATGAAAAGTGAAGAGCAGTATATTTAGGGGGGAAATGAAAAATGTCTGTTGTACACTTATGAATAATCTGAGGTATATTTATACTTCTTAAAAAAACAAATTTTGTTTCTGTCTCTAAACTGTTGGTGTACTTTCCCATTTGAAAATATGTACTTTTAATCAAAAGCATATTTTTCTTCTCCCAAACTTCAAGTCGTTAAAGAAAATCAAACGGTCGGACCGCAGGGGGACCGAGTCAGTGACTGAGGAAAAATTTGCTGTTCTATTTTCTTCTGAACTCAGCATCACAGGCAGTGAAGTGAAATATCACGTTCAGGTATTGGATCATTTGTCAGTAATCGTCATTTTGTAAGTAGTACGGAGAGACTTTTCAAGAGAATTCTGACAGCGTTAAAGCTGGCTTCTGTATATATTGTCATTTTAAGTACTTTCACATCCTGCACCAATTAAATTAGAGGACGCATGAACAGGTTTGCCCTGAGCCATATAAATACCATTCTAACTGCTATAATTGGTTGTTGGTGTTGCTAAATTGAACAGTTAACTATTCTGTTCCCTTGCATGAATGTGAACCTGGCATGTAAAGTAACATTTCACTGCATCAGTGCGCGCTGCCCCCAGCCTTAGCAGTTAAAAGGCAATTCATCTGCATTGTGCAGTAATCAAATATTTTGAGTAAATCTCTCAGTAGAAACTGAGGAAGGAGTTTAAAAAGTCAAGTGCCAAAGTAAATGCAAATGGGCCAGGAATTTTGTTTCTGGGTCCTGATCCCATCCTTGGGATAACATGTAGGTTGGGAACCACAAACACCGGTAGCAGGAATTTTGAAAGAAGTAAGCAATTAAGTGCCTCGCTCCAGAAGTCCATCCACTTAAAGACAGTGGGTGGGCTCCTGTCTCGTTATGGCCAGTTGGAGATTATCTTCCTGTTAGAGATGGTAGCTCTACTGTTAATGCTGAAGTGTGAAGGGAGGCATGAGGGGGCCTCCATTCCCAGTCACTAGGTACAAAGAATAAATATGAAGTTTCAAAAGGATTAGGGCACCCTTAGTAATAGCTGCTGCTATTCTGGCCAATCTTTAGAGGGACGCATACCATGTTGTCAGAATTGGAGGCTCCATTCATCTACCCAACCTGTCATTGGGCGACCATCACCATTTAGAGTCATACAGCACAGAAACAGACCCTTGGTCCAACTTGTCCATGCTGACCAGACATCCCAATTTGTCTGAGTCCCATTTGCCAGCATTTGGCCCATGCTTCTCTAAGCCTTTCCTATTCACATATCCATCCAGATGTCTTTTAAATGTTATAACTGTATCAGCCTCCTCCACTTCCTCTGGCAGGTCATTCTAGACATGCATCACCCTCTGGGTGAAAAAGTTATCCCTCGGGTCCTTTTTAAATATTTTCCCTCTCACCTTAAATCTGTGCCCTCTAGTTTTGGACTGCCCTACCCTAAGGAAAAGATCTTGGCTGTTTACACTATCCATGCATCTCACGATTACAGAAACTTCTATAAGATCACTCCTTGGCCTCCAACACTCCGTGGAACAAAGCCCTCCCTATAACTCAAACCCTTCAGTTCTGGCAACATCCATGTAAATCTTTTCTGTGCCCAAAGCTTTCATAGCTAGCTTCCACGTGTAGCAGGTAACCTGTGCGCTCAGTCAGTATTAGGAGTGTGCCCAAGGGACTTTAATTGGTTACCTGCCACAGTTGGTGGAATAACCATTCCTTTTCATTATTACACTCCTGGATAATTCCGTGAAGGTAGGAGCATATTGTAGGGCTGTTTTGACAGGATTCCCTCCCACTTCCAAGCCGTATTTACTGAATGTTTAAATTTGATCTCAAAACGCTGATGATGAATGTTGAGGTCCCAGTCCCAGAATGCTGTCATTATAATAATTGTAAGACAACTATTTTGACTGAAGAAAACTGGAGAATAGTTTCAAATGAGCTACCAAAAACCCAAAACTGTATTTGATTTTAAGCTTTAAATATGTGAAAGGCAAAATATAAAACTAGTTCACCCACATCAGCCTCCTTCTGTGATTATGCCTATACCCAAGTAGTGACCATTTGATGCAGGATTCAAGGCAGTTCATCAAACAACACAGTCCTGTGACTTGGCTGTCCAACTTAGACTTGGAAACTACACAAGGCAACGTGGAATAAGATGAAAGTTGTAACATGTTGAAAGAACAATGATGCAAACAATTGGATGACCTACAAAATCACCCACCACTCCTAGTGACATTGAACCCAAGCCAAGTATAGAATTTGTTTGCAGATTGGTTCCAAATTTGCACCAACATATTGACACCATGATCCCACATTTAAAATGTGATTTCCTGCAACTCCGTTACCGAACACAGCTTGGTCAGTACAGAGACACCACCAAAGGTTGGATTTTGTCAGAGAAGTGTCAGCCCCAACTAGAAACTGCAAACCTAGGGTCAGTCCCTCCTTAGTTGTTTCAGGGAGCCCCAGCTCCATCAAGGCTCTTGTTTGGCTCCAGTTCCAAAAGCTGTCGGCCACTCGGAAGTTGAGCAGTTCCTGAGTCCCAGCAGAATGATTGGCCATGGTTGGGACTGCACCCAGCAGAGAGACTCATTGGTGGATGCCAGCCCAACTGCAGGGTAAATGGAGTCAGATAGGCATCAGTGAGTAAAGGAGCTGTTTTGCAATGGGGAGTAGAGAGAGGAGAGAAATTTGCTGTGAATACTTTACTAGGAAACACTGCATCCCACCTTCCTTGGAAGAAGGTTGCCAGGGTACTCCAGGCAGACTTCCTGAATAGCAGAAGAATCTCTTTTACTTAAAATGTGCAATTGTATATTTCAAAAAAACTTACGAATAAAGTATATTATCCACAAGTAAATACAAGTACAAAACAGGTCTATGCAGAGTTTGCAGTGGGATTTTGACATTCCTTATTTAGAGCTTTGATCCATTGCAGCGAAAAAGCATTTCTTAATCATGAAAGGAAACTATTTGTATTCCTATTAAGCTGTCGAGGGTACCTCAAAACTTAGCAGACCCTTATTAAATTTTGGCAGAAAACCCTTTCGGCTGTGATTTTTCCCAACTGTTTATATACGATTCTGCTATCGAAATAAGGGAGCAGGTTTTAGCAAGGTAAACATAGGGGAAGGTAGCACACAATCTCCACTTGCCACAGTAAGGTAAGTAAGGAGAAGGTTAGCAACCCAGTCCTACCTGGCTCTCTTACTACCTTGCTTTAGATCCTGTTGGCATTGGTGCCTTGTCTTATTTTTACTGGCCCTTGTTTCAAACCAGCTGGATTTTGGGCAAAAGGAAGTCCAGAGAATTCTAAATGAGGTTTGGGAGTTAAAATTCTATCATGATTGGATCAAGGATCTAGAGTTCATATCAAGGTATGGGAGTGAGTTGTGACTTTTCCTGTGACCAAATAAAGTTCAGTAAACTGTTTCCTGTTATGTTGCAGGCTATATCACTGCCGATTGTCGTAATTGTTCATGGCAGTCAAGACAACAATGCTACTGCTACAATCTTGTGGGACAATGCATTCTCTGAGATTGTAAGTATGTTTAACTTGAAATATTTTACTTTCAATTTAGAGGTGCAGAGCACGATGAGTAATTGAAGTTTGGCTTTGACATATTCCGCTTATATCTCTTTAAGACTTCTTTTTAAAAAGTAGCTATGAAGTGCAATTCATGGTGTTGTCACTGAGTCGTGGTGTTAGGTTTAACATGCAAGCCTGGTCAATTCCTAAAGCTGCTTTTGCTAACTCCTGTCTTTCACCCTATTGCAAACCTTTTGTTCTTGTCTAGCGACCCTTTGATCAAAACCTATTATATTTCCAGTTTAACCTGGTTTTGATGTAAAGTCACAGCTTGAAAAGTTAATTTGGTTTCTATTCATGTGTGCTGCCGTAACCTTCTGGGTATTTCCAGCATTTTCTGTTTGTTTTTTCCTTCTTTCGGAATTCCATCATTGACAGTAGTCTGCCTTTTGATCTAGAATCCAGTGTTGTTTTTGTTTTGCAGGAAAGATTGCCATTCCACGTACCAGATCGAGTGTCATGGTCTCAAATGTGCGAAACCCTCAATATGAAGTTTATGGCAGAAGTACAGTCAACACAGGGCTTGTGCAAAGAGCATTTTGTCTTCCTGGCACAGAAAATCTTTGATGAGCAGAGCTACAGCATGGAGGACTTTACCAATCGTATGGTCTCTTGGTCTCAGTTTAACAAGGTAACAACAACTTGTCTAAAAGTCTGAGTTGTCATGCAGCAATCCTGTTTTGATGTAGCCTGATGTGTTTGGAGTAGTATGATATGAATTGTTACACTAAATTATTATATTTTACTCTGCCACATACCCCGAATTAGTTTATGGGGAAATTTTAACCATGGGAGGAAGATGAGATAAAATGACAGGATGTGGGTTTGCTTTGCAATCCCACCGCTTTTAATTATCTGTCTTCAGCCTTGAAGGCTACCTGAGCCAGAGGAGTGCTTGTATTTAAGTGGCAGGGTCACATCTCAGTAACAACTTCGGCATGATTTTGGCATTTTGACTGCATGCCCCAACTACAGGCCACTCTGTTTCTAGCCCAGCAGCAAGGATCCAGGCTGAGGTTTTTGGCTTTCTTCTGTACCAGGAGAATCTCTCACTTTGCCCCCATCTGCTGAATTTCCTCCCTGCAATTAAACTCATCCTTTCGATACTCCATGCCCCAGAGGCACTTCATACCCTTCAGGGCAAATAGGTGATCTGCTTCCAAGCAGCAGCATTGTGAAACTTAGAAGTATATGACAAGTAACCTGGAATGGATTTTGATTAATTATATGAAAATATCCAGACCTGTAGTTATAATCCTCATGTGTCTAGTGATTTTTCAATGACTATGACTCTGTTCTTGATTCCTGCAGGAAAACCTCCCTGGGAGAACCTTTACATTTTGGCAATGGTTTGATGGTGTGATGGAGCTCACAAAGAAACATCTGAAGGATTACTGGAATAATGGGTAGGAATTTTTAATTGGTATTAGTTGATTGAGCAGCATGTCTGTGTGGACTGGCAGATGTTAATTTTGGTGTTTGCCTCAAACACCTTTGTTGAAATATAGGTAGTCCTCACTTAAAGCTGTGGTTGTGTTCCTGAGAATCCTGTTTTTAAGTGAAATTAGTTTAAAGTGGATTATGGGTTCCCCTGGAATTGATGTTAAACTAGTGCTGGGTTTCAGTTGACACTTGCTTGGGAACTAAGTATAGATGTTGAAATACTCGATCGTATGTGGGCAACACTGCATTACTGGCTGAAATAACTTGGAAAAAATAAAAACGTTGCCAAATATCACAAAAATGTTGTATTCATTTACATAACTCTCTCTCTGTTATCGCTCCTGAAACTCAGCTCTGTCTGTCTCACTCGCTCTGTCTTTGGTTTGTGTTGAAAGTTCCTTTACAACATGGTGCTGAGTAGGTCCTAGCATCAAATGACTCAGACGTACATTGACATACAATGTACTTGAAGTGATGGTAATGAGCAATGACGACATAATCAAAAGAAATAATCCTTCAAAATAAAACATTATTCTAATTCTGTGACAGTAAGTGAGGGCAACATTAAATAAGAACTTCCAAACATACAAATGTCATCTTTAGATTTAACAAGTAGATTGGAGCATAATTCTGTACTGGTTTTCAAAACCAAATCCCTCGAAAGAGGTGAAGACATGCATTTGAATCTCACTCTGTATCTCTACTGATCAAATATGATCAGTTGGGCCAGATTGCAGTATAATCAGTCAGTCATTTTCTTGTTGAAGTATATAATTGCATTTTCACAATGAGTTGGACATCTTGTAATTTGCAGAGAGATGGTGACATTGTAGCTGTCTCATAAAGGTTCAGACTATTTTGGATGTTAAGAATGCTAAATGTGCCTGTTTTCAGCTGCTGATATTCAAAATATTGAAGTATTAACAGTTAGAAAAATTCCACTTCCACATT
Source organism: Chiloscyllium plagiosum (assembly GCF_037043375.1). NCBI lineage: Eukaryota > Metazoa > Chordata > Chondrichthyes > Orectolobiformes > Hemiscylliidae > Chiloscyllium > Chiloscyllium plagiosum. The sequence goes on along the minus strand of NW_028270191.1, from coordinate 26,271,960 downwards.
GTCCTACCCAAATATAATGTTGCAAACTAGTATGGGTACAAGAGACTGAAGGATTGTCTGCCTTGGCTTCTTGCTGCTGTTCTGATCTCTGGGGAGGGATTTCCTGAAGAGTGCATTCACTATACTTGCCTTTTATTTGCAGGTTAATTCTTGGTTTTGTAAGTAAGCAGTATGCCAACAGACTGCTTAATCAACGAGTAAATGGGACCTTTTTGCTGCGCTTTAGTGACTCTGAGATTGGAGGCATTACAATAGCATGGATTGATGACACTGAGAAAGGTATCACTTTCTGCTTACAACACTTAAAGATTTATAAATTTTAAATATAATGTATCTATTGGAAAACCTTTGGATATATTTGCTCAGACATTTTGTTTATTTAACCTATTTTTCTAATCAATCTGTTAGGAGATGTTATTGCACATCTCTGGAGCGGGTGGGATTGAGTCCAGGGGTAAGGACAATACCACTGCGTCACAAGAGGGCCCATTCATTTATAATAATGGCCCCTCTATTTGATATACTGCAAATCAAAGTGCATTGTGGGGACTGTTTATGATTTAGATAATTGGGACATTTTGAAATTTAAATTACAGGTCACAGGAATCCAGGAAGAACATGGACTTCCATAACCAAAAAAAAGTACAGAATGTTTAAGAGGTGTTATTAAGCTGGAGGCAGAACTGAAACGAGCCCGCTAGTCCCTGCATCCTCAATTGACACCATGTCTCTGCATCAATTTCAAACTTGCCATATTTGAATTCTCCATGGCCTCATTCCCACCATTACTACTTCAAGCTCCTCTAGACCTGTCTCTCTGTTGTTCCAACTTTTCCGTCTGTATCCTTTTCTCTCCATTCTACTATTGGTGGTCGAACTTAAATGCATATGATCCTGCTGTTCATTCTTGCTACATCTCTCCACCTTCAGAAATAATCTTAAAAGCTACATTTCCAATAAAGCCTTCAGTCATTTTCCCTAACTGTGAAGCACTTTGGAAGTGAATATTCCCAGTTAGCGGTTCCGTTCCTAAAAATAAGTGAATGAACGGTTTCCGTGGGAGTCGGCATGAAAGCTGGAGTTGGATTCTGTAGGTGTGTAAGTTGAAATACTTGGCTGAATGAAATTAAGATAAAATATACAAGAAAAATGTAACTTTGTACCTAGAGTACATCCTGTTTGCACTTACACAGCACTGTGCTCAAATGTTATTGCTCACGTTCCTGTCACCTCTGTGCTTGCTGAACTGTGAACCCTTTCTTCTCTACTACCAGCGTATTTTCTCTTTCCGATATCAATGGTTACCAATCGCTGCTCCTTCAGCCAACCTGCAGGGATTTGCTGGAATTCTCTCCCTCAGCACATCCATTCCTTTAATTGTTGAGTATGAATTCTGACGCTGTGAAAGCGCTGGGCCTTTTATAATTCATGATCTTTTTTTAAACCTGACAAAACTGATCCTGACTCTTGCAGCTGATCTTCACTCATGTTGAAACTCTGGCATTAGATCAGGGAAGTCACTTGAAGTCTCGTGCAGCTGGATCCTTGCTATGTACAAAGATGTTGAGCCACATTGGCTCGAGGGTTGACGAAGCCACTCTGTGATCATGGTGGTAGAACTGCTTGCTGACAGGAGAGCCGCTTTGTGCTTGGTGCACTCACAGTGACCGAAACTTTGTGATTGATGCGGGTTGGCAGATCATGAAGGAAACATTAAAATGCACCTTGTTATGTTTGAAATTGCAGGTCTCATTAATTAGTGTTAAAAGAGAATAATGTTAAATGGGGCAATGTCATATGAGGTCTACCTGTATTTTGTGTTGAAAATACAGCTTTGTGTTGTCATTGGAAACATTTAAGTGACTCAAGACTAACCAGGTTGCCTTCAGATGAGGTTCCTCCATATACAGTGCTCGGAAGTGAAGACCCATGCAAAAAATATTTTTGAACTAATTATTAACTTTTTGTTTGAGCATGCATTCAAGTGTTGAACTGTACAGACAACAACTTGAAGATGTTTCCCATCCAATGTTATGCATTGTTTTGGCCTGATTGTGTTCTTTGTTATAGGTGGCAGACAGGTGTTCAATGTCCAGCCTTTCACAACAAAGGATTTAACTATTCGATCGCTGGGAGATCGTGTCCGAGATATTGAACGTTTGCTTCATCTGTATCCCAGCAGACCCAAAGATGAAGCCTTCAAAAAGTACTACACAAGTAGGTACAAAGAGTCTTGTGTTAAGCTGTGTACAATTGGGTTACAAATCGCTAATTAGTTTACAGTGTGGTTATACTGCAGGGGGATGAGGGCTGCTTTGATATTATTGATGGGAGAACAATGCACAGCTTGCAGCAAACTCAGCACCTCCTGCTCTACATTGTTCAAAGTGCTGCTTAACAAAGATCTGATGGTTACATTTTTGCTATTAAATTTTAAAGGGCAATTTTTGTTTGATGCATTATTTGGGTGACAACAGGAATTGCAATTGCAGAACGTAATGCTGGCAGTTGGTACGAAGGATTTTTAACGTTGTTCTGGATATAACTTACATCCAGAGCCTCAACCTGAGCTACAAATCTTTTAATGTTGTGTACGAGTTTAAATTGTGAAATATGCAGTTCAAATTGAAAAGTTCCCAGCCTTAAGCAAGATTTTAACACGGTGTGGATATTTTCTAATCAACCTGTTGGGCGATGTTCTTGCCCACCTCTGGAGCATGTGGAACTTGAACTGGGTCTCCTGCCTCAGAGTTAGAGACATTACCACTGCACCACAAGAACCTCATTTTGACAAGGTGTATACTGATGGGAAGTTGGAATTAGTTAAAGGAGCTGAAGCCAGTTCCCCTCTAACTGGGCCAGGTAGACTGTTAATGTTAGGTGTGTATGAAACTCGCCAACTTCATACTCAAGTGTGACTAGAAATACTGTGCTGGGGGGTTGGGGCAAGAAGGAGGAAAGATATTCCTTTGCTTTTACTTTTTCTAACAATATCGACCTTCAGGAATTGGCTCTTATAGTACTATAGGCAAAGTTAGTTGGTTATCTGGTAGGCGACTAAGATTTCTTTTCTCTTCCTAGGTTCAAAATTGTATAGGAACTAGGGTGATAAAATAAAATAGAAAAACTAAACACAACACATAATGGAATACGATAATGAAGTAGCTAGTTCAAACACAGAACAATAGGATTGCTGATGCTTCACAGCCACAACGTGCAGGAGCTCCTGGATATCCGTTTGATCCAGGACAAACATGTCCACCGGAAATGTTTGAAGTTTGAGCAGTTTCGGCTCAAGTTGAGTTGGAGGCTGAATATAAACCGGGAAGGGGCAGTTACCTAGATCCTTTGTAACAGGAGGCAGTTGCAATTCTTAACATGGGGTTTTCTGATTTTGGTCAGTGTCCAAAGAGCAGGAGAGTGTGACTGAGTGTGAGACAAGTAAGGGGATCCAGAGGGTGTGAATGCAGGAACTGTGTCTTTGCAAGTGTTGAACACATCCAAGGTTCTTTCTGCCTGTTTGAATGAGAGTGGGGACTGCACAGTAGATCAACTAACTGACAATGGAAAGTGGTATAGAAGCATTTAAGGGATGAATGTAGGGACAATATAGTCAGTGATTGATGTCACTCTCAGCAGCAAATAGCATGAGTCCAAATGGTTGTATTGCTGCCCAGTGGAAGGCTTCAGGATATCTACTTCGGGCTGGAGAGGAACTTGGAGTGGAAGGGGAAGATTTAGTCATTGTGCTCCATGTAGGTATCAGTGATGTTGGCAGGACAAAGAATGATGTTCTGCATACTCCGTATGAGAGGCTAAGAACCAAATTAAGAATCTCGAGGTCTTAATCTTTGATTTTTTTTTCTCCCTGCATTATCAGCTGAGCCATGCTCAAATTAGCATCTGGCAAATCATTATAATCACTGAAACCTGAAACAAGGAGTACCACTCGGCAATTCAGCCCTTTTTATGCCTGCTCCACTGTCATTTTGATCATTGTTGATCCTCTATCTCAATGCCATATTCCCACTTTCTCTCCATTCCCCTTGATGCCTTTTAATATCTTAAAAAGTGATCAATCTCTTTCTTGAATCTACTCAGTGACCGAATCACAGCCTTGTGTAGTAGCAAATTGTGCAGGTTGGCCACCCTCAGAGTGAAGAAACGTTTCCTCACCTCTGTCCTAAATTGCCTACCTTGTATCCTGAAACTGTGTCCCCTGGTTCTAAGCTCCCCACCCAGGGGGTTACATCCTTGCTGCATCTAGTCTGACAGCCCTATTAGAATTTTATACATTTCAATCAGATGCCCTCTCATCCTTCTAAACTGTAATGAATACAGGTCAAGTTAAACAAATCTCTCTTCATAAGACACTCCTACTATCCCTTGGATCAGCCCAGTGAACCTCCCATTGGCAAGTGTACCCTTTCTTAGGTAGAGAGACCAAAATTGCATTTAACGCTCTGTGTGTGGTGTCACCAATGCCCTGTCCATCTGCAGTAAGACATCCCTACTTCTGAGAGAGATTAATGTGTGGCTAGTGCGGAAGTAGTAGTTCGAACATCAAGGGCTGAAGGGCCTGTACTGTGCTATAATGTTCTATGTTCTATGGTTTACAAGGCATTGGCACCAGTATTTGGGATCTGTATCACTGGGACAGTCTCTATTTGAACTCAGCTGAGCATGCGTTCTTGCGAGTCTTGTGACTAGGGAAGTAGAGATGATTTTAAACTGAGTAGTGGGAGCAAGGGATTGAATTTGGGAAGATGTGGTAAATCAGAGGGTTAGAGATTAGGCAAATGAGAAAGGCCTTAATACAGGAAATGAGAAACAGACCGTGACAGGAGGGATAAAGAGTACAAACTTAAGAGTAAATCAACATTTTAAGGCTAAAGGGAAGCAAAGGGATGTAAGATTATTGGAGTGTGAAAGATGAGCTCATTGAAGCATAGAGGATTCTTAAGAGTCTTGACAGGGTTAATGCTGAGAGGAAGTTTCCTGTCATGGGAGCTTGTAGGACCAGAGCGCACATCCTCAAAGGGGCACCAGTTTAAGACTGAGATGGGGAGGAATTTCTTGAGTTGAGAGTCTTTGGATCTCCTTACCACAGAGAGCTGTGGAGCAGGGTCCTTGTATGTATTTAAGGATGAGATCACTTCCCCAACTGATCAAGAATCTAAGGTTGTGGGGAAAGGGTGGGAAAGTAGACATGAGAACTGTCGGATCAGCCACGATCCTGTTGAATGGAGGAGGGTGGAATGGCCTACCCCTGTTCCTGTTTCTTACAGGTAGGTGGGAAGTTTGAATTTGTGGCTGTACTTCGACCAGTCAATTAAATCTTATGAAATAACAGGATAGATTTGAGAGACCAAATGGCCTACTTCTCCTAGTCTATATATTCTGAGAGTTTCAAAGCTGGACCTGATTGGTGCACTCATTGGCTCCATGTGAATCAGACGTCTTTGCTGATTAGGGAGGATGGAAAGACCGCTAGCTCCTACACTGTGTTGGCTGATGGCTCAGTTATTGGAGGAAGTGGAAAGCGAAGTGTAAATAAATGGCAAAATCTGCAGTGTTCCCTTTAAGGATACTGTTTAAGTCAAACCAAATTGTATGGGAGCAACAGGCAGAACAAGCATAGCACATGTTCTGTGTATTAAGTTCTTGAGGATCAATGGTTACAGGGAGAATGGGGATGAGAAACTTATGAGCCAGGATTGAGTGGCGGAGCAGACTGTATGGGCTGAATGGCCTAATTTCTGCTCCTGTGTATTATGGTCTATTGGCTTATTTAAATTGGCTTGGAACGCCAATTTAAATATTGAAGTAAAGTTCCTGCCTATTTGTCAGGCCACTAAATTCATGGCCCACTCAAATTAAGTCAGTCATGTAAGGTGCCTCAGATGACCCATGGGTGACATTTGTTTCTTGAAGTATATTTGCTTCCTGCCCCATTTTCTACCATAAATAAGCAGTAAGTACATGAAAATTGCCTCCTACGTTTCTCAAAATATTGATTCAATCTCCACTTGCAATATGGTGAATTTAAATCAGAAGTCAACCAAGTTCCACTGATTCACAAAGTAGGTTATTCATCATTTTTTTTCAGAAAAGAACTCCATACAAAATGAATGAAAATGTCAGCCATTTCTGGGCCTACATGTATGGTGACAAATAGTTGATTTCTCACCCTGTTCATTTTCAGTATTTATTGCTTCTGACTTACTTTAAATTATCCTTGTGCCTGTACTGGGTCACACTAAACATATGAATTAGGGGCAAGAGTGTGGTTTATAATTGCAATCAATGGCGATAGGACATGGCAGTCAAGACTTTAATCGATGTTGTCAGTTGTTTGGGGAATTATTTTTTGTAAGGATAAAAACATTGAGGAATTTGGTGCAAAGGCAGATAAATGGAGTTGAAATACAGATCAACCTTGTTCAAAATTGAATTACAGAGGGTGCAGAGGGCTGAGTGGGTTACTTGGGCTCCTATGTTTCAACATTAATTTGTGTGATTTTTAAATTGCACTCAGAAATTCAGTCAAATGTATGAATATCATCCCTGTGTGATTTGATAATGTCTGGTTTACCATTTCAGTGATCAATAGTTTAAAAATCTTTGAAAGACTCTTGGTTTTTGTTGCTGAACATGTTCAGATTAAACCATCAAAGAATCTTGTTTTATTTTCCACAGAGGAAGTGAAGGGAAAAGATGGGTATCTCCATGCTGGAGTAAAAACTACAGTGAATGGGTAAGCAAACACAACCATGTGAGGCCTAATTTGTTGACCTTTGCTAATTTTAGTGAGTGAAGTGTACCTGCCCAGAAAATACTTGTAGACTATAAGTCCAATTGTCTAAATGTGCACTCATGACAGGAAACCTCAAGTATGCTGCAGAATTATAGGTACACTTCCCATTTCCATCTCTCAAAGTTAACTAACGTTCAGGAAATATCTACCTTCTCTGCCTCTTGCTGATATTGTCAGCCATCTCCTGAATCCTATGACTTCTGAAGGTATCAATCACTGACCCAGGGCATTTCTGACCACTTCCTACTATCACTCATTACCTACATCCATGTACTTCCTGTTTGCCCCCTGGAATAAATTCTTCTCCCTAAACCACTACTAACAGCCTAATCTTTTTGCCTTCCTTTTGTACTGTGATCCTGTTGCAGCTGTCCATTTGCTAAACCACACTGTCACCTTTATCCTTTGACATTACCTCTTATTTTTAAATAAAAATCTTCATAGCTGCCATCCTTGTGGTTCACTCTGATAGGAACAGTAGACCATTTAGCCCGACAAGCCTGTTCTATCATACTAACTGATATCGTAAATCTATTCTTCTACTTGAATACTATACCCTTCCCTTTCCAAACTGTTGTCGCCACCCCAGTCAAAAATCCCAATTCTCAACCATTTCTGTCCTTACAAACTAATGTCATGTTACCAATGTCCCTTTTACCTCTAAAGTCTTTGCATGTGTTGTCAGCTCCCCAAATGCACATTTAAATCTTTGATTTCCAGCTCTTACCATATCATCAAAAAGCCTTTTAAGCAAAATTACCAACTACATTCTGTGTAATTGCATCTGTGTTCCTTCCCTCCCATGAACACTCTGCAGCTTTTGACACATTGACAGTGAATGGCAGGATTCAATGCTGCTTCTCCATAGGCGCTGGCTTTGTTTGATTGCCAGGCTTATTCATCCAAATGGCAGAGAATGATTTTACTTTTCCACTCCCAACGCCTTTAGACCTTTAGCTGCTACTGTTATCTTGCCTCCCAGGCGAAGACCATTGTGTCTGTTCCGCTACTCAATTAGATCACAGTTGATAAGGACCTCCATTCCGTGTGCTCTACCTCTTCACTTCACCCCGCCCCCCCCCAACTCCTATCTCTATCTCACTCTTCCTCCCACCAGTCTTTGCAGTCTTTTTTAATAAGACAGTTCCAAATTTCCATTATCCTTTGTGTGAAAAGATGCTTCCTGACATCAATCCTGAGTATCCTAAGCGTTAATTTTAAAATATGCTCCCTTGCTGTGGGCCACCAAAGGCAATTATTTCTCCCAATCTGCTTTATTGAATCTTTTAACTACTGTAACATTTTGACTGCCTGACCCCCTCTGCTTTCTATGTAAGAAATGTTTCAAGTCTGTAATTTAACTCTGAGAGTTGTGACTGTTATAAATAACTATTAATAGCATCAGCTGAACTTTTCATTGAAATTACGACCCATAATCATTCCAAAGCTGTTAATTTATTCTTCAGTTGCAAGCCTGCAACAAGTGTAGTCAACAGCATGACTTGATTCATAAGGACATAAGAACCAGTAGTAGGCCATCTGGCCCATCGAACCTGCTCTGCCATTCAATAAGGTCATGGCTGATTTTTTTGTGGACTCCGCTCCATTTGCCTGTCTTCTCACCGTATCCCTTAATTCCTTTACTGTTCAAAGAATTATCTACCTTAGCTTTAAAAACATTCAATGAGGAAGGCTCAGCTGCTTCACTGAGCAGGGAATTCCACAGATTCACAACCCTCTGGGTGAAGAAGTTCCTCCTCGATTCAGTCGGAAATCTGCTCTCCCTAATTTTGAGGCTATGCCTTCAGTTTCACCCGCCAGTGGGAACATCCTCTCTACTTGTATCTTATCTATTCCGTTCATAACTTTATATGTTACTATAAGATCCCCACCTCATTCTTGTAAATGCCAATGAATATAATCCCAATCTACTTGGTCTCTCCTCATAAACCAATCCCCTCAACTCTGGAATCTACCTAATGAACCTCCTCTGAACCCCCTTCACTGCCAGTACATCCTTTCTCAAGTAAGGAGACCAAAACTGCACACAGTACTCCAGGTGTGGTCTCACCAGCTATACAGCTGTAACATAACCTCCCTGCTTTTAAACTCAATCCCGTTAGCAATGAAAGACAAAATTCCATTTGCCTTCTTAATTACCTGTTGCACCTGCAAACCAACCTTCTGTGATTCATGCACAAGGACACCCAGGTCCTTCTGCACAGCAGCATGCTGCAATTTCTTACCATTCAAATAAATCCTTTTTACTGTTATTCCTACCAAAATGGATGACTTCACATTTATCAACATTGTACTCCATCTGCCAGACCTTTGCCCACTCACTTAAACTATCGATGTCCCACTGCAAAGTTTCAAAGTCCACTGCACACTTTGCTCTACCACTCATCTTAGTGTCTTCGGCAAACTTTGACACGCCACATGTGGTCCCAACACCAAATCATCTATGTAAATTGTGAATAATTGCAGTCCGAACACTGAGCCCTGAGGGACACCATTAGTCACTGATCACCAACCAGAAAAACAGTCATTTATCCCTATTCTATGCTTCCAGTTAGTTAAGCAATCCTCTATCCATGCTAATACATTGTCTGTAACGCCTTGCATCTTTATCTTGTGCAGCAGCCTTTTGTGTGGCACCTTGTCAAATGCCTTTTGGAAATCTAGGTACCGCAACTATTGGGTCCCCGTTGTCTACTGTGCTCGTAATGTCTTCATAGAATTCCAGTGCATTAGTTGAGCATGACCTGCTTTTCATATTCATCTCACCCCTTGAGTCTCTCAATAACCTACTTACCATTTTCCTATGCATAAGTCTTTCCTGTGCCATCAGAGAGAGAGAGACGGCTAAATGCTCATCGTTTTTACGTGTTATTTCAGCGAACAAGCACAAGTGGTGGCACAACCCATGGTACCCTCACCAGTGTCACAGTCTTGTGTGGCGTGTACAATGCCTGAAATGCCAGGATGGTCACAGGTTCCATGCAATCCGGGTAACATCAGCTACGATAAGTAAGTATAGAAGTTGTTTATAAGAACTGGTGTTAACAAATTTAGTTGAATTTCCATTGTCGCCACACATGTTTTTTCGTAATTAGCAATTCTTTCCCCCTTTTCCACTAATTCTCTTCTCTTTCTTCTACTAGTTCTCTTTCTTTCACTCTAAGTAATTCTCTCCCATCGCTTGCACCGGTTTCTGTTTTCATTCCATAATTTTTAGGAGTTATCTGAGGAGATACTTTTCCTGTTCCTGAGAGACAGCAGTCCTGCCTGCTGAAGGTTAACAGTCAGCTGACCACAGTCAGTTGGCCAGTAAATACTGCAGGGCAACTGTTCTTTCCCCTGTTTCCACCTAGTCAGTGAGGGGAAGGGAGGTGGGTTGTCTTTGGTGCCCTATTAAATCTAGCCCATCTACGAATTTGTCAATGTTGTTGTAAGTGTTTCAGATTCTGGATAAAATATGAACAAATTGTAGAAAGTCGATCACTTTTAGTAGAAGTGCAATTTGCGGTATAATGTTACACTCCAAAAAATAACTATTTAAACAGAATTCAGAGAGCACTTAATTTCAGTTAGCTCCATTCCAAAAACACACTTTCCACTAGTTCCTAGCTCCCCACATTTTAAATAACTAATTCTCACCCAGTCGGGGTCAGTTAGCTCAGTTTTAGCTCAGTTAGTTCAATGGCTGGTTTGAGATGCAGGGAACCACCTAGAGCGTAGGTTCAATTCCTATACTGCCTGAGGTTCCTAAGAAGGTCCTATCTTTTGAACCTCTCCGATCACCTCCCTTCTAATGAGAGCAGCCCTATAGTCTGATGGACTATGGCGACTTTATCTTTTACTTTCCTCGCCCAGTTAATCTTCATGAGTATATCCAGCACATGTTCTTGCAATCCATTAGGACTCAGGTATTCTTTCAGATCATATCAGATGATATTGTATAAAAGTTTAGGGTCTCCCATTACAATATGTAGTTAGTGTGGTTGTTCAGCAGAGGACTATTGTGATTTGACAGCAGCCTTTGCTTTTAAACTATCTACCTTATTAAGGTTTAATTAAATCAATACTGGATTAAATACAATTATTCTGTCATCTTTTAACAGGGGTGATGTTGCAGTTAACGCTTCCATTTCATTACCTCCCAGTATGATTTTACCAACAAGCCAGAATGAAGACTTTACGAACGCAATTCAGGGGTCAGTCCTGTTTCTAAAGACTTTACTTTGGTTTGAGAAAGTGTTAGAGTTAGGTTTTTCACACTGTCAAGAATCTGAATTTTGTTTATGAACCTTTTGTAACTGCTCTGATATTAATGGAATGCTGAATTTTCCTCTGAAATCCTACTTCAAATGAGCAATGAGGCTATGCCTCTCCAACTTGAGCTCCATTTCCTTCTGTGCAACTCACTTGAATTTAATAACCCTGATCTCTTTGGGTGCTCCAGTATTGCTGTTTAGTTTTTGTTGATCAATTAACAAGCGAGTCTCCTGACTTGTATGGATCAATATACAAAGTATTATTAATAGTCACTTGGAAGTACAGAATTTAAGTACTGCTGTAAAGAAAAAAAGTGACGTTGCTGAAGCTTTTTGTCTTGTTGTCAGGACAGAATTGCAAGAATACCAAATTTCAATGGGAACAGCAATTACCATGCCTTTGAATCTAGCCACGCTTGCAAACTTAAATTTGGTATCCAATATTTGATGTGAATCTGCAATTGGACAGCACTTACTAAACAATCTCAATAGTACTAACAGCCAAATTGAAATCATTTAATTGAGCTTGCAATGCGGCTCACTTCTACTTGCTACATATTTATATGCAGGGTTCTGTCCTTCGAAAATAGAACATGTTCTAGTGTGGAGCCTTTACAACTAGCCAAAAGCTTTGGGAGACTGCCATCCCCAATGACGACCCTGCCTTAACTAATTGGAGTCAATTTGCCAACTAATCAGTACCTCTTCTCACAGAGTGTAAACTGTTTCCTCTTGCATCTGTCCTGACAAGTCCAAGACAAAATGCTTGGACAGCATGTCTCTCTCAAGTGTTATTACTTCCTGAGCAAAAAGAAGTTAGTGCTGTTCTTTCACTGCTTTAAGGTACTTGTGCAGCTCCTAGATGTTTTCACAAGATCCCTTGTTAAAATAACTAACTTCTGTTGAAGCCTCCTCCGAATTGAACACCCAAGATCATGAATTCTGTGTGGGTAATCACAGCATTAGCCTATAGTTGATATACAGTGTCATAGTATTTTAAAGATTCAGTAACAAGTTAGACACTTTTTAAAGCTTTGCTTGCACACTCCAGGTTCTTGGAGTTCACAGCCATGTAGCAAGGCAAACATATTACATGACCTGACTAATACTTTGTCTTTCTTTGAAAAGCAACCATCTCGTTACTTCATTTGGAAGTGAGAATGACATGGACGTGAACTTTGATGACGATCAACAGTTTGTAAGAGGGTGAGCCAAATCAACATATTTAGATCCCTTTTGTTGCAGGTAAAATTTCCTCCGTCCACCACCTTTCAACTTGAACTCCCTCCACCAGCAGCTCATGTTAGCCGCACTGTTTATAAAATGCACTGCAGCAACTTGCCAATGTTCCTTTGACAATACCTACCAGACCTCCACTACCTCAAAGAACAAGGTTCAGCAGATGCATGGCAACAGCATCCACCTGCGAGCTCCCCCTCCAAGACTCACTCTATCCTGAATGTCAGGCTCGCTCTTCAGTGCAGTGCTCAGAAATACTTGTATCTGATTTTATAGCTGCTTGTTTTGTTTTCTCCTGATGTCCTAGCCCTTCTCTCATCCAATCACAAAAAACTGATCCTTCATCCTTGTGTTGTTTGTAATATTTTGCTCCATGCAAAGCATATATCATGTCATTATATCGAAATAACTGCACAATATAATTTACAGTGTATGAAGCATTTTCAGATGTTTCTGAAATATACTGTGTTGTGCCAATGCAATTTTTAATACTGAAAATAAAGACCTTTCCATGTCTAGTTCAGCTAAAAGGTGAAAGGATTTATACAGTTGACAAGTTAGATTGGTTGACACATCCTATAAGCCCATTGGCCACCTGTTCATTCATAAATTATTTGCAGCTACCCATTGTTCAAAATCGATAAGCATGTTGAATTCATCTCACTCAACTTCTGACCTTAGCTGTCAGCTGAATCTCAGTCCTAACCCTATTTTTGTATAGTACCACATATGTTTAGGGTTCTGTATAGCAAATTATGATTCAATAACTTTATATAGCTTAGTAAAGCTAGAATATTAATTTCAATAGTAAATACAACATATAATTGGAATCAGTGAAAAAATTAATTGAAACTTTTACTACATGACTACACTTTTAGAAACAGTAATGTCAATCCTGACTTTTCTTTTCTTCCTTCTCTGCCCCCCAGTGTGGAAAACATTCCGGTGCCCTCGGAGTTTGAGCTGAATGCACTCCTGAATACAGTGGATATGTCTCTAATGAATTCAACTGAGTTTTAAAATGCCTGTGAGTTTCAGAACGAGGATTCTCAAATGCCAAGTTATCCAGGTGGCTGTTTGTCACAAAAAGGATTAATTTTGTCAGTTGTGAACTCTGAATTAAGATTTCTGTTCACTTTTTTTATTGCATTTTCCTGTACAAACTGCAAAATAAGAGCAAACCCAATTTAACCAATGTTAATAGACAATTTTCTTCTCTTTCCCAGTGAGGAAAGTATCTACCTCTTGTGGTGCCTGGGGTCATAGGAATGTTAATGCCACCTTCTCCATTTCAACAGGATTTTTGTGTGGAGATGCTGAGTAGAGGGCAGACAATTTTGTTCATGGCTGAAGCAAAGCATGGGCACCTTGGATATTTAAAATGGAAATGAAATTGAACATAAATTTTTGTTAGTATAGGAAACTTGGTCGAGTCAAATCTGCTTAAATCCAATATATTAATGGATTCTGTTAGATGTCAGCAGAATTTAGTCCAGAGGGGAGTAAACAAGTTTGTAAAACTGAAAATTGACTCAATGTATTGAGAAGTTGTTGCAGGCTGAGAGCTTGAGATCTGTTAATTTTGTGGTCAAGTAGCTAACACAAGCTGATGTGTTTTATAAGATCGATCAAATCTGCATAATAGTACTGATGACTTATGTCTGTGCAAAAAAAATTGAATTAAGTAGTGCAGATAACACAACAAAGTGAAAATGTAGTACTTGATTGAAATTAACAAGACAGTTCAAAGCATTGCAATTTTTCCTAGCCTGGAATAGTTCCCCATCTATTGACAATTACATTGTAGCACAAATAAGCAGTTTTTCAAAGTAAATATTGAAAGAATATAGTAGTGTTTGCAATTAATCAAAAATCCAAAGTTTCGCATTACCCTGTGTATTTTTAAAAGTTAATCAAGTAAAATTGAGTGCACTAAATTTACTGCCAATCTAGTTTGGGAAGCAGTTAGTAGAATGGGACGTTTAAGGAAATCGTCTGCAGAAGATTGAGGCAATGACCTGGGTCCTCCTTACAGTGATTTGTGATTTCAAATTTTGCAGGACCAGTGTTTTTAAGGAAATCTATTTAAGGGATGAAGGTACCTTTTATAAGATCCGTGGTAGTAAATGGGATCTTTCAGTAGAATTATGGCAATATTATATAATGCACATTCACTTTGCAGTGTTATTCAAATGGTCAATGTTAAAATTGGTACACCTGTATTAGAAATATTTTCAAGTGCCCTGTTGGAACAGGCTCCACTGCAAGTTAGGATCCTTTTAGAGACTTAAAATGCCTCACAACAGGCTTGAGGGTTATCGTTGGGAAGGGTCTGACAGGGGTGCCTGAAACCAAATTGACCAAGTGAACAGGTGATGGTCATAGGTTAATGGAGAGAAGGTGTAATCAGTGTGGTTGCATTTTTGTGAAAGTTGAAAAATAAAACTCTGACTAGAAAAATATGTACCTGGACGCTGATAACTAGCATTTAATGTCTAGTTTGTAACAGTGCAAAAGTAATAATTCATGGAATAAAGAGGACGAGAGTGATATTGGATACAGAATTGACTGAGTGATAGGAAACGATAGTGGCAAATCAGTTTTTTTCAGACCAGAAAAAGGTTTGTACAAGAGGTCCCCTTGCTTGTCTTGATGTATATAAGTGATATAGACCTTGGGGTACAAGGCACAATTTCCAAATGTGACCATGATACAGAACCTGAAAGCATTGTAAACAAAGATGGGGATAATGTAGCACTTCAAAAGGATGTAGACAAATTGGAATGGATGGAGAAGTGGTCGATGAAATTTAATGGCTGAGAAATGTGAAGTGATTTTTTTTGTTTGTTTTACATGGTGTCGCTGCATTCGTTTTACCAAAGGATACAGTTCTGAAGGGAATGCAGGAGCAGGTGGACCTGGGTGTGTATGTGCAGACGTTTTGGAAGATGAAGTTTTTCATCCAGTTCTAGGTGCCACACTTAAGGACAGATGTGATGGTATTAGGGAAAAGTGCGAAACAGTTTCTACAAATTGGTTCCAGGGATGAGGAACTTGATTTAACATAGATGGATGGGAGAGGTTGGCATTGGTTTTCCTTGGGGAAGAGAAGGTTGAGGAGTAGATGTATTCGTTATCATGAGGGGCCTGGACAGATTAAATAGAGAAAAAACATTCCCACGCTTGAAAGGAGTGAGAACCAGAGAGCATAGATTGAAGGTAACTAGCAAGAGGAGCAATGGCGATGTGAGAAACCTTTTCACACAGTGAACAGTTAGGATCTGAAATGTATTTCCTGTGTGTGTGGGGAGGCAGGTTCCATCAGGCACTCGAGGGAATCAAATTATTTTCTGAAAAAGAAGAATATAGGGGGTTATGAGGAGGAGCTATGAAAATGGCACTACATAAATGAATCCTTCAGAGAACCACCGCAGACACAGTGGGCCAAAAGGCTGCTTGTGTTGTAATAATTCAATAAATAAGTTATTTGGTTAATGTAATTTACGCACAAATTGGAGCAAAAGGAAAAATCGATCATGAAATTATAAATGGCTCATCAATACTACTCCAATACAGTGTATATTCTAGTCTACTCTACCATAAACTCTACCTGCCCGTTTAATCTTATTTCACACACCATGTACACTCTAACCTTACAAAGGCAAACCCTTGAGATTAAATGGGTAGGTAATATTCTGTATAAATCCTTACTCATCCCCAAAGGTAATCCAATCCAGAATAGACATCTATTTTTAACATTTTAGTGATTGAAACTTGGCTTGCTGTCCTCCATGAACTCTTCCCTTGGTTACCTTACTCCATATAAACAGAGTCTGATGCAAAAGCATGATCTTTAAATGTTTCTATTTGTGCTGTTACATTAGCTCTTATGAGTTAGTGTGTTTCAGTTTTGCTTTCTGGGATACTTGCCTTCTTTAGACTTCATGGAAGTAATTCCTTGATTTGACTCTTTATTTTTCCTCTCGATATAGTATTACAGATTTTGAAATCCACTGTATATATGAAATTATAATCCGAAATGGAACTTCGTAGAGCTTAACTTTAAAAGTCATAAACTAGGTGCTTTTTCACTTTATTATTAATGCAGTTTGACTGTATCTTGTTTTCTGTACCAGCAACGTAACTCTTTCTGTTATGTTTTTTTCCATTTCCACTTGCTGTTTTAAGGCATAGGAATTAGAGTGAATGATGTTGGCGTGTATAAAAGCTGAGAATAAAAGCCTTAGCTTTTAGAAAATGCAACATGTCTGTCTTTAATTTTCCATCAAATTGACTTTGAAGAAATATTCCCATCCCTCTACTTGCCCCCTTGTTTTAATCCTGAAGGGGCACAGTAATGGGGAGACATGAGCAAAGTGGGAATGTCACTGTACCAGTCATTCAGAGAGAGAAAGTGAGGGCTGCAGATGCTGGAGATCAGAGCTGAAAATGTGTTGCTGGAAAAGCGCAGCAGGTCAGGCAGCATCCAAGGAGCAGGAGAATCGACGTTTCGGGCATAAGCCCTTCTTCAGGAATGAGGAAAGTGTGTCCAGCAGGCTAAGATAAAAGGTAGGGAGGAGGGACTTGGGGGAGGGGCTTTGGAAATGCGATAGGTGGAGGGAGGTCAAGGTGAGGGTGATAGGCCGGAGTGGGGTGGGGGCGGAGAGTTCAGGAAGATGATTGCAGGTTAGGAAGGCGGTGCTGAGTTCGAGGGATTTGACTGAGACAAGGTGGGGGGAGGGGAAATGAGGAAACTGTAGAAATCTGAGCTCATCCCTTGTGGTTGGAGGGTTCCCAGGCAGAAGATGAGGCGCTCTTCCTCCAACCGTCATGTTGCCATGGTCTGGCGATGGAGGAGTCCAAGGACCTGCATTCAGAGACCCAGGTTATTGGGGAACATAAATTCCATGACTGCAGGTGGTAAAATTTGAGTTTAATTCCTAAATCTGGAATTTAAACACTAGTCTAATGGTGACAGTGAAGCCATTATCGTAAGAACTCTTGAAGCTTTAGGGTAAGAAATCTGTCCTCCTCACCTGGTCTGACTACAGTAATGTGATTGACTCCTAGCTGCCCTCTGAAATGGCCCAAGAAGCCACTTGTTGTATCAAACCACCATGAAGTTCAAACAAAATTAGGTCAATGCTGGATGGTCCAGCAGGTTGAAGTGCTGGAAATGACCATGATGAACCCTATTTTGTTGACCCTACAAAGCCTTCCTTCCTAACATGGGTAAAGGAGAATCCAAAGAGATTCTACAAGAAGATGAAGAGTAACTAGGGAGAGAATAGGGCCCCTTAAAGCTCAACAAGGCTGTCTATGTGTGGAACTGCAGAGGATTGGTGAGATCCTAAATGAATATTTTGTCGGTATATACTGTGGAGGCTAGGGAACTCAAAAGAGTAATGTCTTGAAAAGAGCCCACATTACAGAAGAGGAAGTGCTGGAGATCTTAAAAAGCATACAGATAGATAAATTCCAAGGACCTGATCAAGTGTATCCCAGAATGTGGGAAGTCAGGGAAGAAATTGCCGGGCTGCTAGCAGAAATATTTATATCATCAATAGGCATGGATGATATACCAGAAAACTGGAAGGTGGCTAATGTTGTGCTGTTAGTTAAGAAAGACCAGGGAACTACGGACCAGTGAGTCTAATGTCAGTGGTGGGTAAGTTATTAGAGGTGATTCTGAGAGACAGGACCTTCATGCTTTTCAAAAGGCAAGGACAGATTTGGGATAGTCAGCACAGCTTTGTGCATGGGAAATCCTCTCCGTTTGATTGAGGATTTTGAATAGGGGACCAAGAAGATGGATGAAGACAGAGCAGTAGACATTGTCTACATGGACTTTGGCAAGGCCTTTTTAACAAAGTTCCCCATGGTGGACTGGTTATTAAGATTTGATCGTGTGGGAGGGCTGGCCAATCAGATACAAAATTGGCTTGATGATAGGAGACGGGGAGGAGGTAGAGGGTTGCTGTTCAGACTGGTGGTCTGTGACCATGGTGTGTTGAAAGGACCAGTGCTGGCTCCACTGGTGTTCGTCATTTATATAAAAACATTTGGATGAGAATATAGGAGGCATGGTCAGTAGTTTGCGGATAACACCAAAATCTTAGATAACCTTCACTATCCACTATAGCAAGATTATAAAGGGATCTTGACCAACTGCGCCAGTGGGCTGAGGAATTAAACAAGGGGGCGTTTAATTTAGATAAATGCAAGGTGTTGCATTTTTATAAAACAAAGTAGGGCAAGATTTACACTGTTAATGGGAGGGCCCTGAAGAGTGTTGTCAAAAAGAGACCTAGGGTTGCATGCATATAGTTCTTTGAAGGTGGCATCACAAGTAGACAGGGTAGTGAAGAAGGCATTTGGCATGCTAGCCTTCAGACAGAGCATTGAGTACAGGAGTTGGGACATCATGTTACAACTGTACAAGACATTGAGGCCACATTTGGAGTACTGTGTATAATTCTGGGAATTATAGTGGAAAGGGTGCAGAAAACCTTTATCAGGATGTGACTGAGACTGGAGGGTTTGAACTCTAAGAGGAGGCTAGATAAGCTAGGACCTTTTTCCCTGGAGCATAAGAGGCTGAGGGGTGACCTTTCTTTGGGTTTATCAAATCATACGGAGCATGAATAACCAAGGCCTTCTCCCCAGGATATTGGAGTCCAAAACTAGAGGGCATAGGTTTTAGGTGAGAGGAGGAAGATTTAAAAGGGAGCTGAGGAGCAATGTTTTTCCTCACAGGGTGGTACGCGTGTGGAACAAGCTGCCAGAGGAAGTGGTGGAGGCTGGTACAATTACAACATTTACAACGCATCTGGTTGGGTATATGAATAGGGTGCTGGCAAATGAGACTAAATAAAAACTGGAAGAACTGTGGATGCTATAAATGGGAAACAAAAACAGAAATTGCTGGAAAAGCTCAGCAGGTCTGGCAGCATCTGTGGAGAGAAGTCCCATTTAAGATTTCAGGTCAAGTGGCCCTTCCTCAGAACTAGTTCAGTTCAGGAAACCTGGTTGGTTTGGATGAGTTGGGCTGAAGGGCCTGTTTCCATGATGTATGATTCTAACTCTATATATAAGGTTAGTGCTAAAATCGATATCTTAGACTAGTCAAGTAACAGCCTGATGTAGCCATACTCATGGAATCCTATCTTTATAATGTCCCGAACACCACCATCAACCTCCCTGGATATGTCCTGCCCAACCAGCAGGACAGACCCACCAGAGCTGAGACCATATCTGGGAGCTCTCAACATTGACTCTAGACCCCATGAAGTCTCATGGTATGGGCAAGAAAACCTGCAGATTTACCACCAATCACTACACTCCCTGTCACGGTATGTCCTGTCAACAAAAAGGAGGATTAATCGAACCCAGCCCCTCAGGTGAGGGCGACTGTACTTGACATCAAGGCATTTGACTGTGACATCAAGTTCCCTGGAAAAATTGGAATCGAGGGGGGGGAAGCTGTCTGTTGGTCAGTGATACCTAACGAAAAGGAAGATGGTTGTGGTTGTTGGAGATCTGTCATTGCAGTCACAGGGCAGCCCTGCGGGAAGTTTTCAGGGTGGATGTTTTCCGAGTCCACCTGTTCAGAGATGTTATACATCTCTAGAGCTGGGTGGGTTTGAAACAGTCTGTGTCCATATACAGCAAGACATGGACAACATCCAGGTTTGGGCTGAGAAGTGGCTTGAATGTTATTTGTTATGTAAGTACCAGGCAATGACCATTTCCAACAAGCAAGTTTCCAACCACTGCCCCTTGGCATTCAATAGCATTATCATTGCTGAATCACCCACTATTCAACTTCCTGGGGATTATCATTGACCAGAAACTCAATAGACCAGTCTTATCCATACTGTGGCTACACATCAGGTGAGAGGCCAGGAATACTGTTGCAAAGGACTCTCTCACTGAAGCCTATCCACTGTCTACAAAGCACAAGTCAAGACTGTGACTACTGCTTGCAAGTTCCCCTCCAAGCCCCACACCATCCTGACTTGGAATTTTTTATTCACTAGTGGGACATGGGCATAGCAGGCTGGCCCAGTATTTATTGCCCATCCCTAGTTGCCCCTTGAAGGTGGGTGTGAGCCGCCATATTGAACCTCTGCAGTCCACCTGCTGTAGGTTGACCCACAATGCCCTTGGGGAGGGAATTCCAGGATTTTGACCCAGTGACACTGAAAGAACGATATATTTCCACGTCAGGCTGGTGAGTGGCTCAGAGGGGAACTTGCAGGGGGTGGTGTCCCCGTGTATCTGCTGCCCTCCTTCTGGATAGAAGTGGTTGTGAGTTTGGAAGGTGCTGTCTGAGGAGGCTTGGTGAATATATCTTTGTGTCGCTGAGTTAAAATCCTGTTGTTCTCTTCTGAGCTACACTGTGCGTGTCCCTACACCGCATGGAATGTAGTGGTTAAGTTGCCACCTCCAGGGAATTGGGGTTGGGTAATAAATGCTGACCTGATCAGTAGCACCTACATCCTATGAGCAACTTCTTAAAAATCCAATCATTCAAGTCCCCATTAGAAAGAAATTAGAAATACCTTCTATTTATAGAGCACCTTTCACAACCTCCAGTTGTGAAATGTTTTTTAAACAATTAATTGCACTTGAAATGTAGTCAGTTACAATGGAAATAAATGGCAACTCATTTTTGCACAGCAACTTCCAACAAGCAGCAATGTGTTAATGATCATGTAATCTATTTTAGTTAGTTGAGTGATAAGTATTTGCCCAGGATACTAAGGAGAATTCCCCAGCTTTTCTTCCAAGATAACTACAGAAGGACATTCATATTACCCTCGACAGATGGATCCTTAATGCAACATATCATTTGAAAAATGTGACCACCTTCAGTACAAAGTTAATGCAGTATTGCCTATCTGACAATGCACTGGTCAAACTGCCTTCTACTCCCTTCACATTGAAAGTCAGCCTAGGTGAGCCCAGATGTTGGTATCTACACCCTGTTTCCAGTAGGGGGTGTGGATAGCGATGGGGTTGAAGCTAACTCGGCCTATTTCTTTCCTACCCCTTGTTGGAATGGAACCTCTTTCCTTCCTGGTCTCTATAGTCTATTATAATAGATATATATAATATAATAGCCAACTGTGTCATTAGGATTGATTGGTTCTGTTTCTGGAATGTTTGAGACTTCTCAGCTGCTGATGCCATTACTTGTTATGCTTTGATACTCTTATGACTTGGAGTTCATAATAGCAAATTTACTTTGAAATTATTTTCAGTTGAATTAGTGAAAACCCAGAACATAAAATATTGGATATCTGTTGGCTCATCTGGTACAGCAGAGGTCTGCTAACACTGGCATCCTTAGGTGGTTGGTTCAATCCTGACTTGAAGGGATATGAGTCTTGGGGCTCTGATGGTGTTGTGATAGTGTCCCTACCTGTGAGCCAGGAAGCCTGGATCCAAGTCCCACCTGTCCAGAAGTATATAATAAGGTAGAAAATTTAAAAATAGCTATTAAAAAAAATGATTATAGTGTAACTTACTACTATCGAATGCCAACAGTATACCTTAGGTTATTCCTGAATTTTAACATGAACCACCTTTTCGTTTAAGAAATTGTTTTGTGTGTGTGTGTCTGCCTGCGAGACTGCTGTTAAGTCTGCAACACTTTCTCAGTGAAGCTCTCTCTGAATCCCATCACCCTTTAGTTCAGGACACATGCCATTTTAGACTCCCTGCTATTTCTACACCTCAATCCAGCTGTCTTTGCACATACCATGTGTTGAATGTGGGAGCTTGCTTATGTGAATTTTCCAACTAAGCGTAGCCTTGAGCCATAATGTAGGTTGACACTTCTGGTGCAAATGTCAGTTGTGTCATCTTTCAGAAGAAACCAATCCCTGACTGCCCTCTTGGGGATGTAAAGTATTTAAAAGATGAGCAAGGGATTTCTGCCCATTTCCCAGTCAACATTCCTCGCTTGACCACACCACTCAAAATAGCAGGATGTTTCTGGCTTTTAATAAGTGCCATGTTTGAGGATCTAGGCTGGGGGAACTACCTGGAACTTTGAAGTGAGAGGTTTTGTTTGAAGCACTCTTCTTGTTTTTAAAAAAAATAAAATCTGTGTCTTCTACACATTCGGCCATGAAGGAAATAGGATGAGGTGGGGGACAGGAAAATGCACTTGATGTGGTGTCTGCTTTTCTGTCACACGCTAATGAAAGCCTTACCATTGAGTCTGTGCTCTTTAACAGGGGTGAGCACCATTTCTGTGAAATGACCCAAAGACTGATGATACTATCATCTATTCATCCAAGTATGAATCCAGTTTCACCCACTGATTTTCTTCTGTTCTGGAGGTTTGTTATTTACTATGATATTCCAGTAACTTGCCAAAGTGAACTGTCTTCATATTTTAAGCCTACCATAGCCTTACTTGATCTGTCCTTACTCAGACTTTCACCCAATCAGGTACGGACCTGATAGACTGAATAGTCATTTTTTTGTTTAGACGGTAGACCTTTGTGACTCTGGCAAATGCCAGCACATCAGAGGTTTGTAATCTAAACAGAAATGAAACAGTTTCTGTTTTGTCTTGCTTCAACAAGTGTTCAATTAAAAAGGCAAATGACTACTGCCTGACATGATGACTGGTTGTTGAGAAATTCCTAACATTACCTGAAATGTATTTTGAAGGAGATATTAGCAGAAGGATACCTCTGAGCAAGTACAGTATTCAAACATTACTCTCAATATTCTGACAATGCTGACAATTAAAGGGCTCCATTAGGGAAGGTGGGGGTCAGGGTTATTGTCAGCAAAACATCTGCTGAATCAGTTTGTTTGGCTAGTTGTATCTTGCCAAGTTGCATAACATGAAATGGGAATGCAATATTAATCTTAATTGGACCAAATACGTTTTGTTTCGGAATTGAGCCGGAGGTATTTTCTGTTCTAGTTGAGAAGTGGAAGATTGTAATAACTTCAGATCCCTGTCACACACAGAATTCGTTCTACTGCTCTTCCCAAGTAGCCCTTTGAAGATTGCTGGTAGCTAAGTTGACGTGGTCCTCATCACTTTCTCTCCAGTGCCATGCCATATTGATGTTTGTTTCACTTTACTATGTCTGTATTATTTGTTCATTTCCTGCCTCTCCATCCCCCTCCACAAAAAAACACCATAGCAGCTCTTGGTATGTGGGTGACTCATACTGAATGCAGTTTATTAACAAGATGACTGAATTTCCCACCTTCTACGAAGGCTTCTTTGTTAAAAGCTATTGTGTAAGAGCTTGATGTGTGTATTTGAGTACACTCACTTGGAAGTGAGCATTTTATGTCTTCAGGTGTACTAATTACCACCCACATCACATTAAGCTAAGTGCCTTTTTTATTTTAACTGTTGTTCAGATGGTGACTATGCAGAAACAGAGAATATGTTAGTATATCTGAGCTATACCAAAATATGAAAAATGCCATATTAGTCATACTGTCAAAGGGAAGATGTTAGAAGCTGCTATTAAAGAAATTATAGCTGAGAACACTGTGTTCAAGGACCTTTGGCAGAGTCAATATGGCTTTGAGCCAGCAGGCCAGAGTTCAAGTCTAATGTCTATCAGATTGATACCATAACATGTCCGAGCAGGCTAATTACCTATTATCCTTTCTTGTTTATCAGTGCTCACTAACTTTATCGCTGTAACACAATTATTGTGAGTAAGACAGTCAGTGACCTACAAGCTTTTGTGGCAAACATTTCAGGGATATTCCAGAAAGTGCAGAATATGGGCGGCACGGTGGCACAGTGGTTAGCACTGCTGCTGCCTCACAGCGCCAGAGACCCGGGTTCAATTCCTGCCTCAGGTGACTGACTGTGTGGAGTTTGCACGTTCTCCCTGTGTCTGTGTGGGTTTCCTCCGGGTGCTCCGGTTTCCTCCCACAGTCCAAAGATGTGCAGGTCAGGTGAATTGGCCATGCTAAATTGCCCGTAGTGTTAGGTAAGGGGTAAATGCAGGGGATGGGTGGGTTGCGCTTCGGCGGGGCGGTGTGGACTTGTTGGGCCGAAGGGCCTGTTTCCACACTAAGTAATCTAATCTAATCTAATAGATACATTACAACAAATAACAAAAATTCTAAGGGATGGACTTGCCACCTGTAGTCAACTGAAAATGTTAAAGGTAGCATCAAATTCAAAGAAAAAGTGCTTCTAATAGTGCAAAGATAGGTCAGAAGATTGGACAGAATATAAAAACCAGATTAAATAAGGAGGGAAAAATCTGAGTACGAGGGAAAGTTAGCCAAAAATATAAAAACAGGAAATGTTTCTTCAGATATTTAGAAAATAATTAACAAAGTAGTGTTGGTCCTACAGAAAATGAGTCTGGGAAATTATCAATGAACGGAGAGATGGCGGACAAATTGAACCAGTTATTTTGCATCAGTCTTTACTCGAGAGAATACAAGTAATGTTCCTGAAATAGTTGTAAATCAGGAATTGAAGGGGAAGAAGGAACTCAAGAATATTACAATTACCAGGGAAATAGTGCTGAATATGTTGTGAACTTGCAGTTCCAACAAGTCTTAGGGTCCTGATTGATAGATTTCATCTTAGTCATAAAAGAAGTAGCTAGTGAAATTATTAATGAGTTGAGTTTAGTTTACCAAACCACATTAGATGCAGGGAAAGTTCTTTTAGATTGGAAAATAGGTAATGTAACTCCTATATTCAAAAAAGGGGGAGACAAAAAGCAGGACACAATAGGCCAGTCAGTTTAATATCTGTCATAGGGAACATATTAGAAGCTATTATGAGGGATGTTATAACAAGGCACCTGGATAAATTCAAGGCAAGCAGACAGTGTCAACATGGTTTTGTTAAAGAGAATTAATTGATCCTTAACTAATTAATTGGAATTCTTGAACTAACTTGTACTGTAGATAAAGGAGAATGAGTGTATGTGCTAGAGTATCAGGCAGATGCCTCAAGGTGCTGCAAGAACAGCGTGGGCCAATCTACCTTGTCCTCAACATACTGAGGGTTCAGAGAGAGGAAGCAGTCGTAGAATTTTGCAGCACTGAGGAAGCTATTTGGTACATTACCATGTCTACTTTTAAAAAGCTATTCAGTTATTTCTCGTGCCCTTTTAAGTTTGCTTTTTTTAAGTATTTACCTACTTCCTTTATTTTTAAAGCTTTATCAGAACGTGTTCCCACTTAAGACATCAATGCCCTATGAGAATCTTGTTATAAACAAAAATCTCCTAAATGCTCCTACTCACCTCTCTTCCTCCTTTTGATGATGATTTTTAAATTGACATGTCTCGTTACCAAATCACCAGTGAAAATGGATTCCAGAGTTGTTTCAGCAAAAGCCCTCGTAAATTTGAACATCATCTTATTTAAGTCTCCTGCTGCCCTGTTCTATATATTTAAAAAATTGGTTTCTGAGATCTTTCCTAATAACCAAAGCTCCTTATTCCAGGCATCATTTTATTGAAATCCCTGATGTGCCCTTTCTATGGACAGTACTTAAATGTGTCCAAATCAGTGATTGGTACAGATCTGACATCACCTCAGAACTGTGACTCTTCCCACTCCTCCAAATCTGCCCCATCATTCAAAAAAATCATGGCTGGCCTCAACTCTTGTTTTGTACCAGCTCCTTAAAGCCCTCAACCTGATGGGTCAAAATCAGGAATCAGCCAACTGAATCTTGTTTGAACAGCCTCCAAGACCCTTGAACCCCACCCTTCCAACCACAACAAGGACAGAACCCCCAAGTCCTCACCTTCCACCCCACCAACCTCTAGAAAAATCACATCATCCTCTGCCACTTCCACCAGCTACAAACAGACCCCACCTCCAGAGATATTTCCCACCCCACCCCTATCTGCATCTCATAAAGACCATTCCCTCCGCGACTCCTTTGTCAGGTCCATGCCCCTCCCCTCCCGGCACCTTCCCATACCACTGTAAGAATTGTAAAACCTGCGCCCCCACCCCCACCCCTACTTCCAAATGAGCCTTCCACATCAGTCAGAGATTTACCTGCACTTCCACACAAGTCATCTAATGTATCCGTTGATCCCGCTGCGGTCCCCTCTACATTTGGGAGACTGGACGCCTCCTTGCAGAATGCTTCAGAGAACAGCTCCGGGACACCCACACCAACCAA
Source organism: Chiloscyllium plagiosum (assembly GCF_037043375.1). NCBI lineage: Eukaryota > Metazoa > Chordata > Chondrichthyes > Orectolobiformes > Hemiscylliidae > Chiloscyllium > Chiloscyllium plagiosum. The sequence goes on along the minus strand of NW_028270191.1, from coordinate 26,245,460 downwards.
CCCCACCACCCTGTGGCCAAACACTCCCCCTCCCACTCCGCCAAAGAAATGAGTCCTGGGCCGCCTCCACCATCAAAGCCCAACCACCTGATGCCTGGAGGAAGAATGCCTCATTTTCCACTTTCCACTTTGATCCCATGTGGTTGGAGGGTCCCAAAGTGGATTTCACCAGTTTCCTCATCCACACTCTCCCTCACCCCCCCCCCCCCCCCCCCGCCCCCCGCCCCCCATCCCACCTTACCCCAGATCCAACCTTCCAAATTGGCACTGTCCTACCTATCCATCTTCCCACCTATCCGCTACACTCTCCCCTCTGACCTATCACCTTCACCCCCACCTTCATCTACCTATCACATTCCCAGCTACCAATCCCCTAGCCCCACCCCCCTCCTATTTGTGTCTCAGCCCCCTTGGGCCACCCCCTCATTCCTGATGAAGAGCTTATGCTCAAAACGTCGACTCTCCTGCTCCTCGGATGCCACCTGACCTGCTGTGCTTTTCCAGCACCACACTCTTCAACTCTGATCTCCAGCATCTGCAGTCCTCATTTGCTCCCTGATAAAATGTTGCTCACTGCTCCACTTCATCACCTCTTCCCGATATTGCCGTAGTCATGTCCTAGCTCATTGCTCCCGTTTCATTCCTGTAACCACATTGTTCTGGGAAAAATAGAGCAAAGACTTTGTTTAGTTCTTTATTCCTCCATAAGATTATTTTAAATCACTAACTGATCTCATCTTTTTACCTACTCATCTACTTTTCATATCTTTAGTAAATCCTTTACAACTCACTGTTCATTGTTCTTTGTACTGCCTCTGATTTTTTAAAATCATTTTTGTTTCCCTTTTAATATTTCCTTTGAATTTGCCCTAAATTTTGTTACCTGCCCTCTTTTTTTTCCCAAGTGTCACTTTAACTTTAAGCTAATGCTTCAAATTGGATTGCTTCCATTTCAAGCACCTGCCCTCCCCCCCCCCCCCCCCCCCCCCCAAATCAAACACTTCCAGGGACAGGGACAGCACGGGATTAGATACAGAGTAAAGTTCTCTCTACACTGTCCCCCCCCCCCCCCCCCATCAAACTCTCCCAGGGAAAGGTACAGAATGGGATTAGATACAGAGTAAAGCGCTCTCTACACTGTTCCCCCCCCAATCAAACACTCCCAGGGACAGCATGGGGTTAGATAAAGAGTAAAGCTCTCCGTATACTAACTCAGATTGCACCAAGATTTTCAAAGGTACTTTGGGAAAAAATCTGCCTGTTCTGATTAGATGAGATTAGATTACTTAGTGTGGAAACGGGCCCTTCGGCCCAGCTAGTCCACACCGACCCTCCGAAGAGCAACCTACCCAGACCCATTCCTCTACATTTAGCCCTTCACCTAACACTACGGGCAATTTAGCATGGCCAATTCACCTAACCTGCACATTTGTTTTTGGATTGTAGGAGGAAACCGGAGCACCCAGAGGAAACCCACGCAGACACGGGGAGAATGTGTAAACTCCACATAGACAGTCGCCTGAGGCGGGAATTGAACCTAGGTTTCTGGCGCTGTGAGGCAGCAGTGCTAACCACTGTGTCACCGTATCGCCCATTTAGATTAAATTCCCTACAGTGTGGAAACAGGCCCTTCGGCCCAACCAGTCCACACCGACTCTCTGAAGAGTAACCCAGACCCATTTCCCTCTGACTAATGCACCTAACACTATGGACAATTTAGCATGGTTAATTCACCTAACCTGCACAATTGAAATGATAGGAAGGTAAAGAGCATAGGAAGGAAATTGGAACAGTGGTATCGTGCATTAGTCAGAGGGAAATAGGACTGGGCGGGGTTACTCTTCGGAGGGTCGGTGTGGACTTGTTGGGCCGAAGGGCCTGTTTCCACACTCGGTAATCTAATCTAATCTAACAGGTGTATGTAAACTGTGCACATAATGATACATTTTAAGAATCAATTTTTTTTATTGTATCTGATCAGGCTCAACTGACCTGCAGCTAACATTTGCATATGTAATTGACTTAATAGAATGAAAGCTGTGTACATTGACTAATGCCAATAAGGGGTGGTTCATATATAAATTGGTTCTCCCAAGTGTTCCACTTGTCTCACTGAGCAGGATACCATCACGATGAGCATCATTGACAACCGCTGCATCTCTGTTTGGGGTTGAAGGCAATGTTCAGACAGCTGTCTTCCATCTGACGCTCCATGGGTGTTGGTCTTTCTTTGTCTCTCTGCCCCCATGCCTCCCTCCCCCTCCATGACAGCAGTGCTACTGCCTGTTGCTCTGACTCATTTCTGGATTGCGAGTCATCGTTCATACTAAAAATTGACTTGAATTGAGGAAACTTCCCTTTCTAACAGCTTTTTTTAAAAAAAATGTGTTATTTCTTGTGTGGTTTCAAATCCCTTTTGTCATCTTCATTTTCTTTCCTTCATAAATATTTCTAGGCTGCACATCTGCTATTGACATGCTGTCCCCTGTAATGCTGCTCAGAGGCTAGGTGTGAGCTATTGTACAAAATGCTGCCTGCTGTTTGGGGAGGGAGCTTGGCAATACCATTTGTCCTGTGACCAAGTACAGGAACTCTGCATAACAAAGATTAAACCCTGTGCCCCACCTAAATTTCATGAACTAGAACTGGCCAGATCTACAAAGCACCATCATTCACAGACAATAAATGGAAAAGCCCATATCTCATTTTGTATTTTAGTATTTGCTGAAGCAGTTTACCTGTAAGTACATCAACCTCATTAGCGCAGTGCCCTTATTGCACACACAAAAGGAATCCTATCGTGCTCGTAATTTCCCCTCTCATTGGTTTTAATTTGCCTCTCTCGTCCTTGCTACCTTACTGTGCTTCCACCAATGGAGGGGGTTCACCAGCACCATGAAAGATCCTTTTCAGTAGAAGTAATTCTGTATTCTATCTGTTTGTAAAAACCCCAGTTATGATTATCATCAGATCCTTCTGTGCTAAGATGCTAAGTTGTCTTGTTCCGACTACTGCAGGGCTCTATTAACAGCGAATGGTGGATTAAAAGGAGCAAGAGTTAGTTTTAGATTTATTAATATTGGCAGAGGTTGACTAGAGAGTATAGCTTTCCAATCGAAGCAGTATGACATTACAGTATCCAAACTGTGTGATATCTCGGAATGTATTACAAAAGCTCACCTTTTTCGACATGACAGCAACGCTGTGTGTTTATTAACATCAACTGAGATGGGTTCCTGGCAGAAATGTGTGCTTCTGTATAAGGTACACTTCCTCCAACCTGTTTGCCGTTTTCTTTTGTATGTTAATGGTGGTCAAACCACTTGTCAAACAAAAACACATGAATTATGAATTAGGAGCAGGAGTAGGCCGTTCGGCCTCTGAAGCCTGCTCTGCCATTCAGTAAGATAATGGCTCATCTGTTTGTATCAAATTCCGCATTCCCATCTACATCCAATAACTCTTTGATTCCTCTGTTAGACAAGGGTCTGTCCATTTCCGCATTAAATGTATATTCAATGAACCACTTCCACTGCCTTCTGAGACAGAGTTCCAAAGTCTCTCAGCCCTCTGAGGAAACAAAAGTTCTCTTCATGCCCTGTCCTGAAAGGGTATCCCCTAATTTTAAGAGTACCCCCTTCTGGACTCACTCACAAGAGCCAACACTATTTCCACATCCATCTTGTCCAGACCAGGCAGCATCTGGCGGCAGTTGTGGGCGGCACGGTGGCACAGTGGTTAGCACTGCTGCCTCACAGCGCCAGAGACCCGGGTTCAATTCCCGCCTCAGGCGACTGACTGTGTGGAGTTTGCACGTTCTCCCCGTGTCTGTGTGGGTTTCCTCCGGGTGCTCCGGTTTCCTCCCACAGTCCAAAGATGTGCAGGTCAGGTGAATTGGCCATGCTAAATTGCCTGTAGTGTTAGGTAAGGGGTAAATGTAGGGGTATGGGTGGGTTGCGCTTCGGCGGGGCGGTGTGGACTTGTTGGGCCGAAGGGCCTGTTTCCACACTGTAAGTAATCTAATCTAATCTTATACACTTAGTGAAGTCATCCATCACCCTTCAAAACTCCAGTGGAATCAAGTCCAGACTGTCCAACCTTTCCTTATAAGGCAACCTGCTAATTCCAGGGACCAATCCAGTAAACTTCCACTGAATCACCTCTAATACATTTCCATCCTTCCTTTTAAACAAGGCGACCAGAACTACGTGCACTATTCAGGATGTGTTCTCACCAAGGTTTTGTGTAACTGAAGCATAACATCCTCACTTTTATTTTCAATTCCTCTCTTAATAAAAGCTAGCATCCCATTAGCCTTCCTGATTTTGTGTTGTCAGTGCAGATTAATTTCCTGTGACTCATGCACTAGGACACCTCAATCCCTCTGCCCCTGAGAATTCTGCACTCCTTCTCCATTTAAGTAATACTCTACTTTTTTTATTCTTCCTGCCAAAGTGAATACATTGGCCTTTTCCCACTCCATCGTGAGATTGCACAAAATGTTGGTGAGGCCTCGTCTGGCTTACTGTGTGTAATTCTGGTTGCCCTGTTATGTGGAGAGTGTTGAGAAGAGATTTACCACAATGTTTCTGGGATTGGGAGGTTTGAGATATAAGAATAGATGGAAAGGCTGGGACTTATTCATTGGAATGTAGGAGGTTGAGGGGTGACCTTAATGAGGTTTATAGAATCATAAGGGGCATAGATAAGGTGAATGACAAGGGTCTTTTCCTGAGGGTGGCTGAGTTCAAAGCTAGAGAGGCATATTTTTAAAGATGAGCAGGATTTAAAAAGGACATGAGAGGCAACTTCTTTTACACAATGAGTGGTTCATGTGTGGAATGAACTGCCAGAGAAAGTGGTGGATGCAGGTACAGTTACAACTTTTAAAAAGCATTTGGATAAGTTCATGAATAGGCAAGGTTTGGTGGGATATGGGCCAGGAGCAGAATACTTCCAACGGGCTTCAAGGCCTTTACCATCGTTCGCGTGCTGAAGAAATCTTCAGCGTCCTGCCTGAATGATTCCACCCTGTTATGCTAACACTCCTCATCTTGAAGTGTTTGGAGAAGCTTGAATTAGGCATATTAAGACCCTGCTGCCCCCCCCCCCCCCCCCCCCCCCCTCACTGGACACCCTACAGTTCGCATATCGTCCCAACCACTCAACCGATGATGCCATTTCCACCACCCTCCCTCTGGCCCTCACCCACCTGGAGAACAAGGACACTGTCCGATTACTGTTCAAAGTGTTGAATGCAGAGCTGAAATCTATCATTCCTCAGCAGAGTTGGCTGAGCTTGAATAGCTCCCTCTGTAACTGGCCCCTGGACTTCTTGACTGGGGGACCTGAGTCAGTCCGGATTGGGAACAGCATCTCCAACATCATCACACTGAGCACGCAGGCCTCCAGGGCTGTGTGCTCAGTCCACTACTGTTCACCCTGCTGACACATGACTGTGCAGTGATGCACAGCTCAAATCACATCATCAAGATCGCTGATGATATGACGGTAGTGGGTCTCATCAGCATGAACAATGAGTCAGCATACAGAGAGGAGGTGCAGCAGCTAACGGACTGGTGGAGAGCCAACAACCTGTCTCTGAACGTAGCTAAAACGCTGTATGATTCTAAGGTTCTGTCAGACTTTGGCCCATTCACTTAACCTATCCCTAGCTCTCTGCATTCTTTCAATGTCATCCTCACAAAAACCTGACAAAGTTTCAATTATCAGGCCTCCTGTTTTCAATCTGAATCTGAGATCTGGTCTGAAAATCTTCTATCATCCTGTGACTGTCAGCAATCAGATCTTGTTGACAGGAAATTGAAGGAACTGTGAGAAGTCAACCTATTCTATCCGATGGATTTGAAACCTTGACCACCAGGAGTGTTTTATTTTGCTTTTTTAGGAAGCCTGTGACATCTCTGCAGGGTTGTAGTATCTCATAGTCCGTGGAGAAATGTGTATATTGAGATTAAGTGGATTTGGTTCAAGTCGACACAGTAGTGTACTCTGCCACTTCTTTAAAGAATAAAAAAAAATTTGTATATAATAGACAAGTTGCTTTTGAGTATATTGAAATAACCTACTGAAGCTTTTTTCTAGATAAATAAAGATAAATAAATTGGCCATTTTGGACATTGCAACACGTACCAATAGTGTAAATGTTCCAGAGTAGTGGAGCTTCATTATCAGTCTAGATTAGTGTGGTGCTGGAAAAGCACAGCAGGGCAGGCAGCATCCGAGGAGCAGGAAAATTGACGTTTCGGGCAAAAGTCCTTCATCAGGCTTTTGCCCAAAACGTCGATATTCCTGCTCCTCGGATGCTTCCTGCTCTTCTGTGCTTTTCCAGCACCACTCTAATCTCAAGCATCTGCAGTCCCCACTTCTGCTGAGCTTCATTATCAGTACACTCTTCCTGGCAGAATCAGAATACTAGTTACTTCTTGGCGATGACAACTGAAGCTGATAATGTCTTCACCCAATTACACACATTCACCTTTCAGTAGAGATTTTGGTAACTTGTTAGGAGCTGTGCTGTGCTGGCTGTCAGTGCAGTCAAATCTATCCCATTTTTCTTACCTCTGCCTAAAAATGCAGGGGTCAATTGTAACACGCTGCTTGAGATCAGCGAACCTGTATCTCAGAGTTTTGTGTGGTTTAGCCCCACACACAAGGCCTTTATCCATTCAGCCTCATGGACAGTTCAGTCTCTGTATGTTTTAATGCTCGCTATTTGAAAATGAACTGACTCAGACTCATGATCTCTGGTAACAGTGAATATATTTTAATGGAATGAACCTTGCCCAGGCACAAGGAGACAACCAGAAATAAATTCTAAAATATACTTTAATGCATAATATTTATTTTATGTGCAAATAGTGTACGTTATAAAACTAATCTTCCACATACATACAGAGATTTGCACCTTATATAGACTAACAGAGATCCCTCACTACAGGGGTTGCAGGTATGATAGTCCACATTATAAGACTGCTGCCATTGACCCTTTATATTCCAAAGCAAATTCTGCATTTGGACGTTAAGCTAAATTCTATCAAAGCCATCATGTTTTTCTTTGGCTACAGTTATTGACAGCCTGGCTAATATTTATGTGTGTATCAACATTGCTAAAATGATCTGGTCATTTTATCTCATTATTGTTTGTAGGAGCTTGCTGTATGCAAATTGGCAGCATGTCGTATGTTGCTATAATGACTACACTTCAATAATAATACTAGAGAATTCCAAGGGTTGTGAAGCTTTGGATTTCCCTCTCCCAGAGGATTGTGGCTACTCCATTGTTGTCATGGATTCAGGGGAGAGAAAGTGGAGTTACGGCTGATGATCAGCCATCATTGTACCAAATGGTGAAGCAGTCCCAAGGAAAGTATGGTCTGCTCTTGCTTCTATTTTTTTTATGCTCCTCAATCTCTACGAAGCACATTGGGATGTGCGGAGGTTCTGAAAGAAATGCCCATCTTTTTGATTTATTTTTAAATGCTTCTACTTGTGTTGATTGAGGGCTTATCTATCTTTCCTCACCTTAATGTTGTGCTTTTACAGTTGGTACCATTCATTGCTCTACCTCCAGTTAGGAATGTTAAATAGCAGCCAAACATCTTCAGGGGCATTCTGCTGTTTGATGATTCACTCTAGCCAAGCGTCAGTGGGGAATTGCAGGCATGAACCTTAATCTTTTCCTCCTCTACTATACAATCAAATAGTAGAATGAAAAGCTGTGCTATAGAGGGCCAACAGCTTTCATTATATCCTTAACTCCCACACCTGCTTTGGGGACAGCTGGCTGGTCTATGTTGGCTAGCCTTAGTCTCAACTCACTGTTATCAAAACCTTTAACTACAAGCAGATCAAACAAATTACATGGAAAAGAAAAATAGGGTTTTGAACAAAATATATCATCCAAGTACTGAATACTCATATCACTGAAATAATGGTTCTCTCTTCTGGCAGACTTTGGCATGTTTGCTCTCCATTCATGAAGCTTAAATGAGTATGTACATGGTAAAAACAAGTTATATTTAACACTGTGTTACAAAAATGAATCAATTCATGCAAACAATGAAACAATGCATTTTAAGGAGGTATGAAATGAACCACATTGTGAACCAGTTCTACAGACTGCAAGCTCTCTCTGTATCCAGGCAACTCTCTCCTTTTCCCCCCCTCCTGCCATATCTGACTGCAGCAGTGACTCAGTGAGAGTGGAGAGCAGAGTGCCTCACCACAGGCTGACGTTTCTATGCTTGGTGCTGTTAATTGCATCCGTTTATTGTTGATTACAGTTTATCATCATATTGGGACCCACAATCTGGCAGTAAGAAGAAGATGGGATGTCAGTGCTATCCATGTTGTCAGTGCAACCAGATGCTGAATTAACTCTAGTCATCCTTGTGCAGAGTCCTGATCCCTTGTTCCAAACCAGAAGCAATAACATCGTTCTTAAAAATGGCAGTAGTTCAGTGTAACAGCTGGCTTGGCTCTTTGCAGGTATGAATCAGGAGCTCCTACATTGTAGTTTTCTTTGGAAGTGCATGGACTTCATAAAAATATGTTTACAAAATTCCTATGTATCAACATAGATACTCATCCCTCTTTCTCTGCCAAGAAAGTACTTTTGCAAAATACTTTTTCATCTGGACATAAGAGTACATTGGTTGTCCCAATGTGTCTGGCAGCACAGACTTTCTCAATACTTTCCCAGCCCCCAGGAGTTAGAATGTCCTTGTGGTAGCAAACATACACCATCTGCTCTCATTTGGCTTAGAAAATGCCACACTTAGCTTTCAACTTAGCCATGCCAAGGCATCAGTTCATCAAGTGCAGCTCAAGCAGCCAAACCCACATGATATAAGCTAAGGCCCCAGCTGATCTGAGACAATCCAGCAATGTACTTTTTATCCTGCTGGTCTGTTCAAATGTCTTGGCCTAAATACTCCCAACACATCACCTTTCCCCCATCCCTCCTCTGCAGGAACAAACAGTTGCAGTTGGGCATGTTCTGTCATTCATCATTTGTCACTGGCGGTTAGAATCTATCCTAATGGAAACACATTATGGAATCATTTCCAGTGTCATGTAAACATCACACTAGTCTCTCAGTAAACTCGATTGGGAGATTTAATAAACTACTGCTTCCCCACAATTAAAAAAGAAAGACAAGTTAGGATAAAGCAGAGGTTGAAACAGGTGGAGAATGCGATAGCTTTTTATTCTTTGTTTGAATACTGATTGAGTTACAGAGCTTTTGATTTCCACATTGTTAGCTTGGTATCATCGGTAAACAAAAAGTCTCAATTTGTTTTTCACGAAATTAATTAATTCAAATAAGGATCTGGAATATTTGTAGACATAAAGCAAACTGAAATCAATGTTCAAGGACACTGAATAATTGCACTGTGTAAGCAAGAGACTTAAGTAGACAGGTGATAGTTTTATGTCACTCCATTGTCTGAGCAACAGGTCAACTCCCACCTTTTGAGGGTTGTTTTTGTACAACTCACTGTAGTTTCAAACCCATCAGCATCTGTCGTGATTAGAACCAGGTGGACCTGGTTAACCATGAGGTTCTTGATTGGGGTTAGAATCTCCTCAGTTGAGGACTGACTCTGAGTTGGCTGGCCACAGCTCGTGTACTGTGCTCTAGTAAAGAAAGGGTGACTTGGTGACAGGACACCGACCTTAGTACAGTTATTTCAGTATCACCCATACAATGCTCTGCGCCATGAATTCTGCTCTCTTAAATATTAATTAATTATCCTTCAACACAGGTTCAAGTTCCCCTCAAAGTACAGTCAGTAAACATACTGCGAAGTATGAAGTGAATCATACAGACCTATATCATCTCTGTTGGGTGTTGCAATACCCTATTGCTAACTTCAGTCTTACTGAAAATCCAGAACCAACTCTTTCTCCTTCCAATCACTTTCAGCTAACCATTAGCAGAGGGAAACTCTGTACAAGTCGACAGTAATAAAGACCTGGCTTGTCAATGTGGAAGATAGTTGCATCTCAAACATCTCTGTACAAGAACAGCAATGGATAAATGTGAACTTGGAATGGAGCAGGATTCTTGCGGAATGGCCCAGATCCCATTTACAGAAGCACCTGATCTGTCCAATCCACAGTGCAGTGGCAACACAGGCCTCATTTGCCATTTTCCAAAAGTAGAATTAGACAAAAATCAAATTGAAGTGGAGGAGTTAACTTCCAATTTGCTTGACAGTGTAGGTCCATGCATTCCCTGAGAGATCTGAGAAAATGGTGAGCATTAAATCCTGATGTGGTCATGTTCATATCCGTTTGCTGCAGCTTTTAATTTTATGGTTTTATTACGTCCTTTGGTTTCATTATTTCACTGTCTTCAGTACCTTCTCAATGATAATAGAGGCTGATTGGCAGTTAGTTACCCTTCAGATATTCCCCACTTTCTGCTTCTATAACAAGAAATGAAGTAAGACAATTAGATTCAGAACATATTAAGAACTGATTAACCTTTGTTATTATCGCTGTATTCAATATCATAGGATTGGGAGGGAGATTAGATTACTTTAGATTAGATTACTTAGTGTGGAAACAGGCCCTTCGGCCCAACAAGTCCACACCGACCCACTGAAGCGCACCCACCCAGACCCTAACACTACGGGCAATTTAGCGTGGCCAATTCACCTAACATTTTTGGACTGTGGGAGGAAACTGGAGCACCCGGACGAAACCCACGCAGACACGGGGAGAATGTGCAAACTCCACACAGGCAGTCACCTGAGGCGGGAATTGACCCCGGGTCTCTGGCGCTGTGAGGCAGCAGTGCTAACCACTGTGCCACCCAAAATCATACAGAACAGGAAACTTCAGCCCATCGTGCCTCTGCTAGGTTATCCAAATAGTCATAATCCCCTGATTTTCCCCATAGCCCTACAACCCTTGCTACCTTCATCACTGAGTGGCTCCATTTATTTTGCCCTGACCTGTAAGAAAGCCACCTAACCATAGCACAGCAGATTAGGTGCTATGGCATACCACGTCAGGGATATATTCCCAACAGGTTAGGTGCCACAGATTGGATGAAGGGAGCTGCTCTGTGACATAGACAGCAATCATTATCACTCAAACAGATGGTCATGTGACTGTTGCAGGAACTTGCTGTGTGCAAGTTGCCTGCTGTGTTTCCAATATTGAAACAGTGACTATATTACAAAAGAGATAATTGGCTACAAAGCACTTTGGTCATCCTGAGGTTATGAAAGGTGCTATGTGAATACGAGTGTTTCTTTAACATCAGTTTAGTAAATCTGATGTATTCATAAATATGATTGAAGAGAGGAACTTGTGAGGGGCATTCTTGCTTCAAGCGTTCTGGGGATTACCTTTAGATTGTTTTTGTGTTCAATTCAAGTGATACACACAGACCAAATGTCAACCCCCGCCCCTCGCCCTCAGAGATATACTCCTGCTTTTGGAAGTGGGTGTTTGGATCAAGGTCTGATCTCACCCCCACAGTCCTCCTACCTGAAAACACACTCACTTCTTAGCTTACTGTCACCTCCTCTCTGGATACTCCCCTTGGCTGCAGGGGGTCAGTTTGCCTTGCCAGTTGTGTGATACCACCTTAGCCAAACGAAGCCGATCTCAACTGTTAACACTTTAATCCCTTAATAGACGAGACTGGCAAAAAACTTTGTCGATCACAGATTTTCAAACTGTGAATTCAGCTAACATCAACTGTAATACATGGGTTCAAATCCCACTCAACAATCACAGCAACTTATATTTATTTAGCATTTTGAACACAGTAAAGGTGCTTCACAGGAATGTTATAAAACAAAATATGAGACAGTTGCACATGTTAGGGTAAATGCATAAATGCTTGGTCAAAGAGGTACGTTTTAAAGGAGGAAGGAGAGCCAGAGAGATTGAGGGGGGAGACTTCCACAGGTTTTGGTAGTTGAAAGCATTGCTGACAATTGTGGAACAATTAAAGTGAGAGATAGAGTTACAGAGATGTACAGCATGGAAACAGACCCTTCGGTCCAACTTGTCCATGCCGACCAGATATTCCAACCCAATCTAGTCCCCTTTGCCAACATTTGGCCCATATCCCTCTAAACCCTTCCTATTCATATACCCATAAATGCTGTAACTGTACCAGCCTCCACCACTTCCTCTGGCAACTCATTCCATACACGCACCACCCTTTGCATGAAAAAGTTGACCCTTAGGTCCCTTTCACATCTTTCCCCTCTCACCCGAAACCTATGCCCTCTAGTTCTGGACTTCCCCACCCCAGGGAAAAGACTTTGTCTATTTACCCTATCCATGCCCCTCATGATTTTATAAACTTCTATAAGGTCACCCCTCAGCCTCTGATGCTCCAGGGAAAACAGCCCCAGTCTATTCAGCCTCTCCCTATAGCTCAAATCTTCCAACCCTGGCAACATCCTTGTAAATCTTTTCTGAACCCTTTCAAGTTTCACAGCATCTTTCCAACAGGAAGGAGACCAGAATTGCACACAATATTCCAACAGTGGCCTAACCAATGTCCTGTACAGCTGCAATATGACCTCACAACTCCTGTACTCAATAGTCTGACCAATAAAGGAAAGCATACCAAACGCCGCCTTCACTATCCTATCTACCTGCGACTCCACTTTCAAGGAGCTATGAACCTGCACTCCAAGGTCTGTTTGCTCAGCAACACTCCCCAGGACCTTACCATTAAGTGTATAAGTCCTGCTCTGGTTTGCTTTCCCAAAATGCAGCACCTCGCATTTATCTGAATTAAATTCCACCTGTCACTCCTCAGCCCATTGGCCCATCTGATCAAGATCTCATTGTACTCTGAGGTAACCTTCTTCGCTGTCCACTACACCTCCAATTTTGGTGTCATCTGCAAACTCACTAACTGTACCTCTGATGTGCACGTCAAAATCATTTATATAAATGACAAAAAGCAGTGGACCCAGCACCCGATCCTTGTGGCACACCATTGGTCACAGTCTGAAAAGCAACCCTCCACCACCACCCTCTGTCTTCCACCTTTGAGTCAGTTCTGTATCCAAATGCCTAGTTCTCCCTGTATTCCATGAGATTTAACCTTGCTAATCAGTCTCCCATGATGAACCTTGTCGAATGCCTTACTGAAGTCCATATAGATCACATCTACCGCTCTGCCCTCATCAATCCTTTGTTACATCTTCAAAAAACTCAATCAAGTTATGAGACATGTGCAAGATGCCCCAATTAGAATAAAGACATTGCTTAACCACAGGTTAATATAGGTCATTGGGCATAGAAAGTAATGGGTGGATGGGACTCGGAGCTGAAAAGGAGTACAGGTCGTAAAGTTTTGGAAGATCTCAGGTTGGTAGACAGTGGAAGATGGGAAAAGTGAGGACTGCAGATGCTGGAAATCAGAGCTTAGAGTGGTGCTGGAAAAGCACAGCCGGTCAGGCAGCATCCGAGGAGCAGGAAAATCAACGTTTCGGGCAAAAGCCCTTCATCAGGACTTTTGCCCGAAACGTTGATTTTCCTGCTCCTCGGATGTTGCCTGACCGACTGTGCTTTTCCAGCACCACTCTAATGTAGACAGTGGAAGATAGGAGGCTAGCCAGGATGCATTGGAACATTTGAATCTGGAGGCAACACATCAGAGACTTGACTAAATACCCTCGACTTGACTAAATACCCTCAACTTGACTGTTTTTGAAGAAAAGCAGAGAGTTATCCTCATCAATAATTATCCTTCAAGCCAACATCACCAACACAAATTGGTCAATCATGACATCACTGTTTATGGGATCTTGCTGTGTATAAAATATTGCCTCCTTGACAACAGTTGCTCCTTTTCCCAGTTATGTATTTTGTGATGTAATGTTGTTACGGTCGACAATGCTTCAATCAAATGATCTCTTCATTCTAACTGAAACTGTGCAGAACACTCCTTATACTGTTTTCTTAAAATCAATGCATTCAAACTATTGGATAATTCAGACACTTCTACAGCAAAATTGACTTTGAGTTAACAGGAGTGGACTATCTATAGATTGAAGGTTCTCTACTTCTTTCCCTCTGTCGCACATCCATTACTAACATACAGAACACACAACAATCTAAGCCTGCTGATCCCAGTATGGATCTAGATTCCATCTTGGGGCAATTGTTTGCTGCAGAGTAATAGCTAGCCACTGTGTCTGAACTCCTGAACTGATGCCGACCACCAAAAGGTTCTGAATGACCCCGATTCTGATCTACCTGTTGCAGAGAGTGGGGCAGTTGACACTCGCCCCTAAAGCTGGCAAGGAAAGGGAAGCGTTTTGCAGACAAACTATCTGATTCCCGTAGGTAAGCTCTGAGGGATAACTAGGTAAATTTAGCCTCACCAGTCTTAGAAAAAGACACCCGAACCAGACCCTGAGAGATGTGTCTAGGACACAGTGGGATAGCAAAACAGCAGTAGCAGCTGGCCCAGAGCATGAAGACAGAGTCAAACCTCTGAAGGACAAAGTGAAGAGTGCAGATGCTGGAGATCAGAGACGACAGTGCGATACTGGAAAAGCAGTCGGTCAGGCAGCATCTGAGGAACAGGAGAATCGACTGGCTGTGCTTTTCCAGCAGCACACTCTCGACTCAAGGTTCTGAAGGGCAAGATCAGCACAAGCATGATTCAGTCTTTCTTTACACAGAGGTGACAACCTCTGGAATTAGAAGGGTTTTTGAGGCCAGGAAACCTGATCCCACTCCCATTCGCATATCGGAGTGCCAAAAATGAAAGGCTGAAGGGTCAACTCGATCACAACTGATGTTCTGACAGAAAGGACTAGTCAATGGAATCACAGTGAGTATCATTTCTCCTCCTGACCAGTAAATACAGTGCATGTTAACTTTATTATTTATCCACTGTTTTATTTTAATAAATAATAATAACCCTCCCCTACCCACCCAAAAGGCAATGAAAATCTAGAGTAGAACAAATGTTGTACATACCTTCCATTTGTCCAGAGAGACTATCCCTGAATAGGCTGCCAGTATCCTCCTCTTTGTTGCATCTGGACCCTGCTGAAGCTTTCCTTTGGTGTTTGATCAATTCAGTTTGACTCTGTATCAGCATTGCGTGCTTCAAGTCAGATTCTAGCTGGTGCTATTTGGAAAATAAAAAGCTGAATAATTAAAAGTGTTACTGGCATTGTACCATACCAGTGCTGGTACTGTATCACCTCAACAATGGCACTGTGCTGCCTGAGCCCTGGTACTGTACCACCTAGCCCCTGGAACTACCACCTCAACCTGGCACTGTATCAGCCCAGTTTGGAACAATTGTAACATCCCTACTACTGGACCAGAGATCCAGGTTCAAGTCCCACTTCAAGATTTAATGGAAGGTATGCCAACAGAATGACTAGCAATCTGTAAACCCTTCCAACACACTTACAACAGATAGTAAGAGCAGAAGTTTCAGAACCGTGTAGAAACTGCAACACTATAGCCTCCCCATGTTAAAAGACTCCACACACAAGTTTTTGTCATGAGCATTCTGATGGACTTTGAGACACACACCACCCAGTTCTGGCAATTGTACCAACCCAGGCTGGCACAGTACTCCAATACGTAAACCCAAAGACTGGACATACCTCAAGTTTCATATTCTTCACAGTGGGACCATGAACTTCATCGGAGTTTAATCTGGAGGGAAAATAATGATTTAAAAGATTATTTGAAGATTCCAAAGAAACTAGACTCTCATGAATGAATAACTTTGTTTTAAATTTGTCTTCCCCAATCATAGAATCAGTCAGTCTTGGAATTTTAAAAACGAAGTAATTTAGCACATTATACATGGGCTTATTGAAGGAGAGCTATTTCCTTAGTCTGCATTCAATTTTTTAAAAAACGTCTATTTCAAATATTTGTCCACATCCATTTTAATGTCATGTCTGAACGATCCTCTGTGTACAGATCTGTATTCTAAACATTCTAACATTCTATTAATGATAATCTTAAAATTATATTCACTAGTTACAGACTCACTAACTAGTTGAAATTGTGTTTCTTCCCCAGTTTATCATATCCCCTTCCAACGTTCAACAGCTCCCCTCTTTCCTTTGTTTGTTCCTAGCCACATACGCACACTTTCCAGCAGGGGTCAGTGTGTACTTATTAGGATCTGATTTCCAATTGAAAAGTCCGAACTCCCTCAAGAATCGACATCAACTGACTCGGGATATACAGAGATTACATTTAGGGTCTGCCAGACAAGATCAGAGGCTTCGTTCGCAACAATGTCATAATAACACTTCGAGGGCCACAGAAAAATTCTAGGTTGAAATAAATCAAAGGATTTGGAATCAACAAAAGCCTAGCTGCTCTGTGCACCCTGGTAAGGGTGGGGAACCTGCTCTGTCTTACCGTGCTTGCCTCTGAGCCACCAGTCGAGCCAGTGAAAGAAAATCGACTCTCCCGATCAGTAAGTTGCTATCCACCCTGCAAAACGGAGCGGTCGCCTCATTGCTGGTCAACTGGAAAGAGGACAGCAGGAGTAAACAGTTTAAACATTTAAAAATATATAGGAAATCGAGTGTGCCTAACAGCCAAGTGCACAAATGAGAGCGTCGCTTAGTGTAAGCTTGAAGAATTGTGAGGAAATTACATTTTTAAGATTCGGACAACGAAATCACCATCAATGAGAAAGTGCACACTCGCAAGCAACTTGATCAATACTGGTATGTGCCACAGTGCCAACTCTTTATTTATCCTTTATTTATCTCACCTGCAGTGCTAAAGAAACACGATTCATTCTGAGAAATTTGCGTTTTAATAGTGAGGGATGGGGGACAGAGAAATTCTACTTCAATATATTTTCCATTGGGGTGTCCAGAGCCGGCTGGTGATTTCCTCAAATAAAAACAGCAAGTGCTGGAGAAGCTTCAGATTCGAAACGTTAACGCTCTTCGTCTCTCTCCACAGATTTCTTTTTTGTTCCGCTTGTTTCCGGTCTCCAGAGTCCGCAGGATTTTACTTTTATTTGGTGATTTAGTCATAGAGATGACCTCGCACTCGCTTTGCACTATCGTCTAAGATGACTTGCCCTTTATTCCCCCTCATAACTTACAAAAGGTTGAGTTAACAGAATGTCATAAAGCCCATATTTCCGTTTCTCATTCTGCCATAGAATCTTGACAGTGCGGGAAGAGGCTATCAGGTCTGCACCGACCCTCCGAAGAGCATCCCACCCAACCCCTGTCCCTGTCCCAATCCCCAGAACCCTGCACTTCCCATGGCTAATCCACCCTAACCTGCACATCCCCGGACACAATGGGACAATTTCCCATGGCAAACCCACCCTAACCTGCACATCCCCGGACACAATGGGACAATTTCCCATGGCAAACCCACCCTAACCTGCACATCCCTGGGCACAACGGGGACAATTTCCCATGGCCAATCCACCCTAACCTGCACATCCCTGGGCACTACGGGACAATTTAGCACGGCCAATCCACCCTAACCTACACATCCCCGGGCACTAGGACAATTTAGCATGGCCAATCCACCCTAACCTACACATCCCCGGGCACTACGGAACAATTTAGCACGGTCAATCCCACCCTAACCTACACATCCCCGGGCACTACGGGACAATTTAGCACAGTCAATCCACCCTAACTTGTGCATCCCTGGGCATTATGGGACAATTAAGCACCTCGTGCTCCCGCGAGGAGGTTGATCAATTCATCGACTTCACCAACACCTTCCACCCTGACCTTAAATTTACCTGGACCATCTTTGACACCTCCATCCCCTTCCTGGACCTCTCCATCTCCATTAATGACGACTGACTTGACACTGACATGTTTTTACAAACCCACTGACTCCCACAGCTACCTGGATTACACCTCTTTCCACCCTACCTCCTGCAAAAATGCCATCCCGTATTCCCAATTCCTCCGCCTCCGCCGTATCTGCTCCCAGGAGGACCAGTTCCACCATAGAACACACCAGATGGCCTCCTTCTTTAGAGACCGCAATTTCCCTTCCCACGTGGTTAAAGATGCCCTCCAACACATCTCGCCCACATCCCGCACCTCCGCCCTCAGACCCCACCCCTCCAACCATAACAAGGACAGAACCCCCCGGTGCTCACCTTCCACCCTACCAACTTTTGCATTAACCGCATTATCCGCCACCTCCAAACAGACCCCACCACCAGGGATATATTTCCCTTCCCACCCCTATCCGCCTTCTGCAAAGACCATTCCCTCCATGACTACCTGGTCAGGTCCACGCCCCCAACAACCCACCCTCCTGTCCTGGCTCCCTGCCCTGCCACCGCAGGAATTGCAAAACCTGCGCCCACACCTCCTCCCTCATCTCCATCCAAGGCCCTAAAGGAGCCTTCCACATCCATCAAAGTTTTACCTGCTCATCCACCAATATCATTTATTGTATCTGTTGCTCCCGATGCGGTCTCCTCTATATTGGGGAGACTGGGACGCCTCCTCGCAGAGAGCTTTAGGGAACATCTCTGGGACACCCGCACTAATCAACCCCACCGCCCTGTGGCCCAACGTTTCAACTCCCCCTCCCACTCTGCTGAGAACATGGAGGTCCTGGGCCTCCTTCACCGCCGCTCCCTCATCACCCAACGTTTGGAGGAAGAACGCCTCATCTTCCGCCTTGGAACACTTCAACCCCAGGGCAACAATGTGGACTTCACCAGTTTCCTCATTTCCCCTTCCCCTACCTCACCCCAGCTCCAACCTTCCAGCTCAGCACCACCCTCATGACCTGTCCTACCTGCCAATCTCCATTCCCACCTATCCACTCCACCCTCCTCCCTGACCTATCACGTTCATCCCCACCCCCATTCACCCATTGTACTCTTTGCTACCTTCCCCCACTCTCCTCTCTGACCTATCACCTCCATCGCTACCTATTGTACTCTCTGCTTTCTTTTCCCAGCCCCCCCCCCCCCTCCAAATTTATCTATCCACCCCGGAGGCTTCCTGCCTCCATTGCTGATGAAGGGCTTTTGCCCGAAACGTCAATTTTCCTGCTCCTCAGATGCTGCCAGACCTGCTGTGCTTTTCCAGCACCACTCTAATCCACAATCTGGTTTCCAGCATCTGCAGTCCTCACTTTTGCCCAATTTAGCACAGCCAATCCACCCTAACTTGCAAATCCCTGGGCACTACGGAATAATTTAGCACAGCCAATCCACCCTAACCTGCACATCCCTGGACACTACAGGACAATGTAGCACGGCCAACCCACCCTAACCTGCACATCTCTGGGCACTATGTGACAATTTAACACAGCCAATCCACCCTAACCTGCACATCCCTGGGCACTACGAGACAATTTAACACGGCCAATCCCAACCTAACCTGCACATCCCTGGACACTACAGGACAATTTAGCATGGCCAATCCACCCTATCCTGCACACCCCTGGGCTCTACGTGGACAATTTAGCACGGCCAATCCCATCCTAACCTGCACATCCATGGACACTATGGGACAATTTAGCATGGCCAATTCACCCTAACCTACACGTTCCTGGGCACTACGGGACAATTTAGCACAGCCAATCCACCCGAACCTGCACATCCCTGGGCACTAGAGGACGATTTAGCACGGCCAATCCCACCCTAACCTGCACATCCCTGGGCACTAGAGGACAATTTAGCATGGCCAATCCCACCCTAACCTGCACATCCCTGGGCACTACGGGACAATTTAGCACGGCCAATCCCACCCTAACCTGCACATCCCTGGGCACTACGGGACAATTTAGCACGGCTAATCCCACCCTAACCTGCACATCCCTGGGCACGACAGGGACAATTTAGCATGGCCAATCCCACCCTAACCTGCACATCCCTGGGCACGACGGGGACAATTTAGCACGGCCAATCCCACCCTAACCTGCACATCCCTGGGCACTAGAGGACAATTTAGCACGGCCAATCCCACCCTAACCTGCACATCCCTGGGCACTAGAGGACAATTTAGCACGGCCAATCCCACCCTAACCTGCACATCCCTGGGCACGACAGGGACAATTTAGCACGGCCAATCCCACCCTAACCTGCACATCCCTGGGCACTACGGGGACAATTTAGCACGGCCAATCCCACCCTAACCTGCACATCCCTGGGCACTAAAGGACGATTTAGCACGGCCAATCCCACCCTAACCTGCACATCCCTGGGCATTAGAGGACAATTTAGCACAGCCAATCCCACCCTAACCTGCACATCCCTGGGCACTACGGGACAATTTAGCATGGCCAATCCCACCCTAACCTGCACATCCCTGGGCACTACGGGACAATTTAGCACGGCTAATCCCACCCTAACCTGCACATCCCTGGGCACTACGGGACAATTTAGCACGGCCAATCCCACCCTAACCTGCACATCCCTGGGCACGACAGGGACAATTTAGCACGGCCAATCCCACCCTAACCTGCACATCCCTGGGCACTAGAGGACGATTTAGCATGGCCAATCCCACCCTAACCTGCACATCCCTGGGCATTAGAGGACAATTTAGCACGGCCAATCCCACCCTAACCTGCACATCCCTGGGCACTACGGGACAATTTAGCACGGCCAATCCCACCCTAACCTGCACATCCCTGGGCACTACGGGACAATTTAGCACGGCCAATCCCACCCTAACCTGCACATCTCTGGGCACGACAGGGACAATTTAGCACGGCCAATCCCACCCTAACCTGCACATCCCTGTGCACTACGGGACAATTTATCACGGCGAATTCACCCTGACCTGCACACCTTTGGACTGTGGGAGGAAACCAGAGCATCTGGAGGAAACCCATGCACACACGGGGAGAACGTGCAAACTCCACATGGACAGTCGCCCCGAGGCTGGAATCGAACCCTGGGCCCTGGCACTGTGAGATTCCGCCCATTTCAAAACTCAAACGATTGCCGGAGTTGCTCCTTGCCACAAGCACAAGGGGAGAAAGTGAGGTCTGCAGATGCTGGAGATCAAAGTTGAAACTTTATTGCTGGAACAGCGCAGCAGGTCAGGCAGCATCCAGGGAACAGGAGATTCGACGTTTCGGGCACAGGCACTTCTTCAGGAATTCCTGAAGAAGGGCCTGTGCCCGAAACGTCGAATCTCCTGTTCCCTGGATGCTGCCTGACCTGCTGCGCTGTTCCAGCAATAAAGTTTCAACAAGCACAAGGGACCTACTTTGTCCCAGATCCTCAAAACTGTGCAGCTCCTCATCCTGTCTACTTTTCCCTTTCTTGTACAATGTACAAATTTTAAACAAAACTCAAGAAGAGATCTTTCCTTAGTCCCTTTCGCTGTACTTTCTTTATTTAAAAATGGTTTAAAATACTTGTCCATATCCATTTTAAAAGTTATCATTGATTCTGCTATTTCCAGTTAGCATCACCTTACCATTCCTCTTCATGGTTCTTTTCGCTAACTCTATTGAACCATGGTGATGCCCCACACTCCGAGGCCCTATCCTTCTCAATTAAGAAAAGGCAAGCTGCTTATCAACTGCTCTAATTTCTTAACATTTCACTGCAGCTTTAAAATCTGGCCATCCATGTTCGGTTGTGCCCTCCCCAGCAGTTGTCCACGACACACGTTAAAGCCTGAATTAAAGATATCAGAGTTGAAAGATTCCATTTAAGTTCATTGTCAGCATTGCCAAAATAAATTGTTCTAAAGACCTGTCCTTTATTTCACTGTAGCAGCCCAGACACACAATCGTACAAGTGTGAAGGGAGTGGGTTCACTCCTTTAATCTCCCTCCCCACAACTGTATTTTAATAAACCGCCCTCTCACTTTTTTTCTCTCAAGAGAACCGTTGTTATTTACAGAGTTCCCAACCTCGTATTTTGACAGCTGCCTGCTGTTCCCGCGCTTCCACTCGGATCGTCCACCGGACTTCCTGTTATCCTCCTCCTTCGCGGGATTATTATTGTCATCCGTTCGGAAGATGAGACCGACGGATTTTGCAAACTTTTTATTCAGTTTCAAAAATTCATCGTGGTAACTTTTGGGGAAAGTCTTCATCGTGTGCCGGACGCTGTCTGTAATCGTCTGCGCTGTGTCAAGGTCCAGTTGGGTGGGGCTCTCTCGGGGAGATGTGGGGTCGTTGCCTGGGACGCTGCTGTCAGGTTCTGGCGGTTGGCACTCTTCACCAGAAAACTGCACTGAGAAATTCTCCCTCCCATCGGATGGGGAGTTGGGGCTGATGCTCCTTGCTGATGCAGTGCTGAAACTTTGCAGATGTTTGCCTTGCTTTGCCGGAGTAGCGCCTCTGCTGCTGCTGACCGGTCTCTTCTTTGACTCCCGTGAAGATGCATTAATCAGTTTCGACGCAGAGAAGCTACTGAGGGGAACAGAGGCCAGAGGCTGGTTGAAAACGGCTGGGTTCACGACCCACTCCTGCAAGGCCTTCTGGAGCCTTCGCACATGGAGAGGCTTCGTCGCCATGCCAACCAGGGACATAATTTCCAGGAACTCCTCCTCACCCGCCTCACTGAGCTGCTGCACATCATCCCCTCCCTGCTGGATGAAGGTATTATAATAGGGCAGCAGATGGGCCCTCTGCAGGACACGGTACAGCTGCAGTTCACCAAGGGTCCGTGGCAAAGACATTGCGGGGGACTCGCTGCTGAACCTGTGAGTAAACAACGCGGTTTTTAGTCTCATAAATCAGAATAAACCTCGTCCTTTTTCAGGGGAAGAACACAGGGGCGATATTTACCCCACACATTCTATCGAAAGAAACATAAAGTCAAGACACTGGTGAGTGTCACCATTTTGCAAGCATTGCCCAACTGCTCTCAAGGTTTGTTTTCACTGGGCAGGCAAGGTGTTTATAATAAATGATCGGATCAACAAAGCAGTTAGTTCGGCGCTTTGTTTCATTTTTTGGCTTTCAAATGACGCTGGCCGGCTATGGCAGTAACTAGAGAGCCTCAGGACAGCCTGGCCAGAACGTCTGTCCATGGGGATGGCTCTGACCTGCTCAGCTGAATGGCTCCTGTGGCACTGGGAAGAGTGGTAGACTGGCAGAGGCCAGGGCCCAACTTGTAGGATTGGCAAAATAATTCCTGCTCTTTCTCTCAGCCCTGTACACATGATAAAGAATTCATGTTATGACTCTCACAGGCAGATACCAAAAATAGTAATCAAGGACTTTTTGATCAGTGCAGTTTTCATTGGGATCTCACCTAATGCTTGACTCCAGGGCATACCTTGGCAGCTAAACAATAAGCTGAAAATGTGTTGCTGGAAAAGCGCAGCAGGTCAGGCAGCATCCAAGGAACAGGAGAATTGACGTTTCGGGCATGAGCCCTTCTCCAGGAAAGGGTTCATGCCCGAAACGTCGATTCTCCTGCTCCTTGGATGCTGCCTGACCTGCTGCGCTTTTCTAGCAACACATTTTCAGCTCTGATTTCCAGCATCTGCAGTCCTCACTTTCTCCTAGCTAAACAATAAGCCCTGGTAAAAAATTGTTGCAGCTGTGCTGACTGGGGCAACCATGGAACAAGGTCATTGCTCACCCTTTGTTAATTTAAAAAAAGCCTTAACGGCAGATAGGACAACAGATGGTTGGGGTGGGGGTGGAAAGTAGCAGCTAGATCCCTGATCCACCTATTAGGAACAGCTGGAATCAATGCGTTATACACCCACTGGTGACCCACAAGGAGTACAATTCTAGCATTGAAATCATATCTCCTATCAGTGAGGTATTTTCTATCCAACCTGTTCAGCGATGTTATTACACTTCTGGTGTAAGTGGGACTTGAACTTAGGTTTCTTGGTCCAGAGCTGGGGACATTACCAATGCACCACAAGATCCCCAAAGAGTGCAGGACCCCTGACTATTCCATTAACACCAGCTGGATCTTTAAACCATCCATTAACTATTGCTGAATCTCTAAACTGCAGGAGTTGGAAAAAATGATGCATGTGATCACAACATTAATTGGATAAAGTGAGCACTGGTGAATCTGATTCTTATTGCATCTTTGTAAGGGGAAAGGAGAATAGTAAAGGCGATGAAATAAAAATAGAAGTGACTAGATGACATCAAGACTAGCTTCTAAAAGTCTGTAGCACATAAAAATTGTAGTTTAATGATCGTGGAAAGGATTAGTCTTAATATCGATCTGGTGAGAAGGCAGTGAGCAGGAAGAATTTGTAGGAGGGCATTTGGAATTTAGAAGGAACAACAATTAGAAAGGGTGGTTCGGAGGCAGAGATGGGAGACATGTCACTGATTGGCTGACCAGCTTTCTTTGCCTCCTCCCCAGGGGTGAGAGACAGGTATGAGAAGATCCTCCTCAAATGTAGGAGCAGCATCATGCCAAAATAAATTTAGTCTAAATATCACAATAAAATGGGCTCTGAGGGGAGGAAAATTGAATAATTACAAAGCAAACAGGAAATCTGCTTAATACTGTTACAAAACAAAAGCTTATATTTTACAACTTCTGTCCAGTACTTTCTCTAGTACTAGTCACCCATTGAAATATAAACATGTATTATTGGGTGATGATGCCGTACAACACTGTCACCACCATATTACAGCACCACTATGTATTATATACAATCAATGTAAATTACACACTGTATTACATGCAGTGTATATATTACATCAGTCTGTATATGCATTACATTTAGCGATTATAGATTAGTGGACTGTATGATTGTTGCTAATTCAACATGTTTTTATGCTCCTGCACACAATCAACAGAATCCTCATCTTAGTTCAAAGTTGCTAAATTCAATCTGCCTATTAATTAATTTTCTTTAGTGCAAAACTTCCACTTTATGATATTTACATTTAATTCAAATTATTGAACAATTTCAATATATCAGTGTAAAGCCAACTTGCAATTAGCAGAACAGATTATAGAATATACCATGCAGTTGTTTTGGCAGATGTGATTTAGTGTCAGTTAATTCTGTGGCTATCTTAAAAGAACTTTCACGCCTTTTCCACCGTTCCCAGCCCCACTAGAATACGAAACCTTGCAACTATTGTCAAGCCTGAGTGACAAGACGATGTGTCGTTGGGGGTACTCTATGAAGCAGGAGAAAATAGAGAGTACATTTTCTCCAAAACAAAAACAGAAATTGCTGGAGAAACTCAGCAGGTCTGTCAGCATCTGTGGAGAGACAGCTGAGTTAACGTATAGAGTCCAGTGACCCTTTATCAAGGCTGAAACCTCTGAATTAGCACAGTGTGAAATATACCAGTCTAAATCTCCTTTACCTTAATGTTGATTCTTGATTAAAGTTGTCCTGCGGACTCTGGCGGTCAGACCGGCTGATGTGATGTTGGATAGTTCCTGTGAGATCTCAGTCCTTGGGAGCACCCACTGACTAAAATGAACGAAGACCTGATCTCTGTGCCGCTTCCACCCCGTTGCTACTTTCTGATCTGCCGTGTAACTGATGGATGTTTTTTGTCTGTTGATCTTTTGCTGGAGAGAGTTCTGGATATTCCCGGCTCGGTTCATGCCTCCTACACGAGAGAGAGGTTGGCGAATGACGCGTGTCCGTCCGGGGGAGGAGGCGGGGGTGGCGTGGCGCCCAGATCTAACCGAAAAATAATATCCTTCCCCCGGGGAGACATTCGAGAAGAGGGCGGCAGGAGGCAGCAGGCAGAAGACAGAATGGAAGCTTTTGTCCAATACTGAAGACACTAACCACACACAAATAACTTCTTTTGTTCATTTTTTATTAAAAGCATCTGAACTTCTATCAGCAAAATGTTATATTGAAAGAAGCAGCTTTTTATGATAAAAATGTTTGGCTTTCTTGCATCAAGGACCGCATACAGTATATACGTAGCTCAGTGACAACACTGCTGTCTCAGAATCAGAAAATTGTTAGCTTAAATCCCACTCGAGATTTAAGCATAAAGATCCCAGCTGGCACTACTGTAGAGCAATGCTGAAGGTGTTCCACACTGAGGGTCAGTGCTGGGGGAGCGGGCACTGTCAGAGGGTCAATACTGAGGGAGCGGGTGCTGTCAGGGGGTCAGTGCTGAGAGAGTGGGCACTATCAGAGGGTCAGTGCTGAGGGAGTGGGCACCGTCAGAGGGTAAGTATTGAGGGGATGCTGAACTACTACAAGGTAATACTGAGAGAGTGTTGCATTATCAGATGAACCATTAAAATGAGACACTGTCTGCTGACTTAGGTTAACGTCAAGGGAAAGAGGAGGAGGTCGAACCAAATATGAAGGAAGTTGTCTACAATCAACAGGAGCTGGACATTTTGGTTATTGTTTAATTGAGTTTATTGGTAACATATTTGACCAATCTAGTGCTTGATCTTAATGAAGCTTCCATTTTTGGGGAATAAAGTAACAAAGTAGTTCTTTGGTTTTGTTTTCACTATTTTCCATTCTTTTCTTTCTCAACCTATTAAATTTATAATCAGTTTCTGTAACCATTTTAACTTTTTTAAGTCGAGAGTGTGGCACTGGAAAAGCACAGGTCAGGCAGCATCCGAGGAGCAGGAATGGCTTGTGCCCGAAACATCGATTTTCCTGCTCCTCGGGTGCTGCCTGATACACTGTGCTTTTCCAGCACCACTCTCTCGATTCTGATCTCCAGCATCTGCAATCCTCACTTTCTCTTGTAACTATCTTAAATCAGTATTTGTGAGTAGAAATAAATGAAATCCATTAAGCATAGCAATTTTTTGAAAGTCATTGAATTGTTATCTGGTAATTCAAAGGTCAAAACAAACTGTAATTTTGCCTACGTGTTTAAAGCAAGAAAGTCTTAATTGCATTAATGCTGGGGAGTTTTCCCTGGTGATTCATAATATTTGTCCCTCAGTCAACATCATAAAAGCTGAGCATCTGGTTATTATCGCATTGTTGTGCTTGTTCTGAACAAACTGGCTGTTCATTTCCTTCAAAAGTACTGTAAATCTGTAAAATGCTTTTGGACATATTGAAGTCATGAAAAGTACTAAATTGCAGAGTCTTTCTTCTTAATATCTAAGCTGTCTAACATATTGGATGTCATGATGGGATTTGTGCCAAAATGCATCAAGATGACCAAAACAGGCACAAAATGTGATTCTCCCTTTGTCATAACCTCAGTGAGTGACAGGTGGCAACCTCAGCAAAATGGGGCAAATGGGTCTTATGTAGTTTTTGACCTGGTTTTGTTTAAGGTGACATAGTATTTCTAACACACTCTCCATTGCTCTTCTTAGGTCAGTTTTTCAAAGTTGTTAATTAACTTTACAGTTCAAATACTACATAGAGCAGAGAAAGTAAAAAAGTTTGTCTGGTCCATCAAGTCCTCCCTTTCTATAGCCCATGTATATTCTAACTCTAACATAAAGTGTACCTTGCTAGTCCTGTTGTTGGGATGCATCAGAATATCAACAAAACAGCCCTTACAAGCCTCCGAGGCAATTTGGAAAAACGAAATGAATTCCTAACCTCATCACTGCACATCAGTGGGCACATTCTGGCTGCTTGACAATGAACACCACTTGCTTTTAACTAGAGGCCAGATTTAGTTGGAGGGATTTTAATCACAAAAAAAGTAAGTGGGTTTGGGCTGGGGAGAGTGGGTTAAAGTCCATTCTTGCTTTAACTGACATACTGAAAGGGGCTGAGTGACCCAAACTGCTCCAAGGAGGCAGATAGGTATTTTAAATATGATAATGATCCAGGAGGTGAGCAACATTATGCTTATGTCCTGGAGCCTGCCTCTCGACCTGGACAGTTCCTGCAATCAGACAATCCCCGAGGTTTCCCCATGTGGCTGCCAATCACTTTGCCAGGCCTCTAACCTTTCCCCCACTAATCCCACAACCTTCCTCTGACCGTCCCCCTCACAGGCCTTTGCAATTCCCCACCACCACCATGGGACAATGGGCATCCTAAGCGGTGGGATTGCTTGCAAACCCCTCAATGGTGTGGACTTACCTTGACCTATGTTCTCTACCAACCTCTTCCCCATCTGTCTGGAATGCAGATATTTTTTATTCAATTTGTTGAAAGATAGGCTGCGTCTGGGCTCCTGAGCCCAGGGTCAGTCCATTCCGTCTGCTTTTCTTTTTTCTTCTTTTCTCTTTCTTTTACCTTTTTAGTTTTTGCTTCTACTTACCTTCTGGGGAGAGCTCAGTCAG
Organism: Chiloscyllium plagiosum; assembly: GCF_037043375.1. Taxonomy (NCBI): domain Eukaryota; kingdom Metazoa; phylum Chordata; class Chondrichthyes; order Orectolobiformes; family Hemiscylliidae; genus Chiloscyllium; species Chiloscyllium plagiosum. The sequence goes on along the minus strand of NW_028270191.1, from coordinate 26,217,273 downwards.
AGCAGCATCGACAAGGAAGGCAGCTTTGTCAGGACCTGGAATATGGCGGCAGCTGGTAAGCCAGGAGCAGGACTCTGGCAGCAGTCTCGAGGAGGCAACTACTTGGAGAGGCGAACACAGGATCTGGCATTGGCTGCTACATCAGTAAGGCAGGCCCAGCGGGAAAATATGGTGCCTGAGGAATGGCAACTTCAATGTTGTTTGGGTCCATGCTGGTGATGTCGAAGCAGTGGTGGAAGAGTTGTGGACTCTCTCATGTTTTTTTTCATTATTCTTAAACTATTCAAAACGGCACTGGATCATGGCAACAGTGGAAGCTTTTCACTGCATTTATTGTATTTTTTCACTGTAAAATACACGTGACAATAAAATCATTCATTCAGATGTTATTACGCACCTTCGGAGCAAGTGGAACTTGAACCTGGGCCTCCTGGCTCAGAGGTAGGAATGCTACCACTACACCACAAGAACCCTCTGACTGGAACCCAAGCCTGATCAATGAGCACTTGCTTTGCAGTTCAAATTCTAAATTGAGTGGACAAATCTTGACTTCTGGGACCCCATACCTTTCTAACCTGTATATTGGTCAGAGCATTGCGTATAGGAGTTGGGAGATCATGGAGAGGACATTGGTTAGGCCATTTTTGGAATATTGTGTGCAATTCTGGTCTTCCTCCTATCGGAAGGATGTTGTGAAACTTGAAAGGCTTCAGAAAAGATTTAGAAGGATGTTGCCAGGGTAGGAAGATTTGAGCTATAGAGTGAGGCTGAATAGACTGGAACTGTTTTCCCTAGAGCATCAGAGGCTGAGAGGTGACCTTATAGAGGTTTATAAAATCATGAGGGGCATGGATAGGGTAAATAGACAAAGTCTTTTCCCTGGGTGGGGGAGTCCAGAACTAGAGGGCATAGGTTTCGGGTGAGAGGGGAAAAACTTAAAAGGGACCTAAGGGGCAACTTTTTCACGCAGATGGTGGTGCGTGTATGGAATGAGCTGCCAGAGGAAGTGGTGGAGGCTGGTACAATGACAACATTTAAAAAGTATCCAGATGGGTATATCAATAGGAAGGGTTTGGAGGAATATGGGCCGGGTGCTGGCAAATGAGATTAGATTAGGTTAGGATATCTAGTTAGCATGGACGAGTTGGACCGAAGGGTCTGTTTTCAGTGCTGTACGTCTCTATGACTCTATGACTGGATTCTCAGTGGCTCAGGTAAGTACAAATCCAGGCTATTGTCACAGCCACAGGAGGGACAGAAAAAGGAAAAACAGACAGGGGAAATAAAGCTTCAAAGCAAGTTAATACAATCTGGGAGAAAAATGACAAACTGGATCATTTATCAGAATTTTTAAGATGTCCATAGAAGGAGACCATAAGCAGCAATTATATTAATATCAGTCCTGTGTTTGTGTACTTGATGCTGCCAGTTATCCTCCAGAATTTGTGATTTGATTGGAACCACTGAGACGTCAACAAAACTGACTAAACATATGCCTGTGGGAAACATTTAGCACACTGATAAAATAATACATAATTCAGATTCTCTTCAGTGACCTTACAACCAGCTGCAAAGAAGAGGGCGAATAATTCAGAAACATTTCAGTAACTGGTTTGAAGTAAAATTGTTGCACAGTAAGGACATTTGCACAGAATTAAAATGTGAGGGAGAAAATGTGTCATTTTAATAATTTTACACAAAATATAATGGCAAGTTTGCTATCACTGTGTGCAGGACATTTGCTGGCAGCGAATTGTATGAGTTGCACTAATTAAGCAATTTGATCACTTTCCTGTAACTTCAGACTTGCAATAAGGAGCAAAAATGTAAAGTTCATATCCTCAGTCCAGTGACCCTTCTTCAAAATGGTGCAATTCGAAAGAAGGCATGCTGGACCTGAAACATTAATTCGGTTTTCTCTCCACAGATGCTGCCAGACCTGCAGAGTTTTCCCAGTAATTTCTGCAGTTCTTTGATTTCTTTTCTGTTTAGTCTTTAAATCTTGGGTTTGTCTTCAATGACCTAGTTCTGCATGCACTGTTCATGTTTAGCTTCCAACAACTCATTGATGAGCTAAAAGTATGTTTTGCTAATATTAACAAATTGAGGGGTTATAACATTTTCCCAATTACAGATGTTAAGCTAACTAGCCTACAGTTACTGGTTTTTGGCTCCTTCCTTTAGGAATAAGGATATTACATTGGCAGTTTTCTAATGCTTTCCAGAATTTTAGTATTCTTGGAAGATTATCACCAGGCATTCACTATCTGTAGCTACGTCCCTTAATATCCTAGGATACAACCCACAAGGTCCAGGGGAGTTATTGGCTTTTAGCCATTAGTTTCCATAGTACTTTTTATCAAGAGATAGATATTGTTTTATTTCCTACCCCCTTTTACTCCTTGATTATTTAGCATATTTGGAATGCTGTTAGTGCCTTCTACAATGAAGATTGATACAAAGCATTCATTCAACTCCTCTGCCATTTCCTGGTCCCCCATTATTATTTCCCTAGCCTCATTCTTTAAAGGTCTATGTTCACTTTGGCCTCTCTTTTCCTTTTAATCTATTTAAAGAAGCTCTTACTGTCTATTTTTATATTACTTGCTAATTCACCCTCAAAGTAATTTTTATTCATCTTTTATTGATTTGTAAAACTTTCCTAACATTTAGCATGCTTGCCTTCATCAGCTGGAGCATGGAATCCAAGAGTTGGCAAACCATGTTGCAGTTATATAGAACCCTTGCGAAGCCGCATTTGGAATATTGTGTGCAGGTTTGGTCGCCACACTACCATAAGGATGTGGAAGCTTTGGAGAGAGTGCAAAGAAGGTTCACCAGGATATTGCATGGTCTCAAAGGCACTGGCTATGAGGAAAGGTTAAAAAGACTAGGACTGTTTTCACTGGAAAGACGGCAACTGAGAGGGGACCTGATAGAGGGCTACAAAATAATGAGAGGCATAGCTAGGGTAGATAGTATAGGCTTTTTCCAAGGATTGAAGTTTCAATTACAAGGGGACACAGGGTCAAGGTGAGAGGGGGGCAAGTTTAAGCAAGATGCATGAGGGAAGTTTTTCATGCAGAGAGCGGTAGGAGCCTGGAAGGCATTGCCAGAAGCAGGCATATTGGCAACATTTAAGAGGCATCTGATTGGTTACATGAATAGGGAGGGAATAGAGGGATACAGACTGAATAAGGGCAGAAGGTTTGTTTTATAGTTTAGTTAGGGCATGATGATCGGCACTGGCTTGGAGGGTTAAAGGGCCTGTTCCTGTGCTATACTTCCCTTTTGCTCTTGTTTCCCATATTCTAACTTACCACTAATCATTGCCACATTACATGTTTTCTTTTCTTTTAATTTTATACTATCCTTAACTTTCGTGGTTAATCATGGTCTGTTTATCTCCCTCCCTAGAATCTTTCTCCTTCAGAGATATATCTTTGTTGGTGTGTCATGAATTATTTTCTTAAACATCTATCATTGATCTTCTTTTCTGCTAAACTACTTTCCCAGTCCAGCCAGATGACTCTGCCCTCATTCATTTGTAATTATGTTTTCCACAGTTGTTGCTGACCCACGCTTTTCACTCTCAAACTGATGCTAAATTCTACCATGTTATGGTCACTGTTTACGAGGGGATATTTTACTTTGAGATTGTTTGTTAAACCATTACGCATTGACTGATCTATAATAGCCTGAACCCTGGTTGGATCCACAACATAGTATTCCAGGAAATTTCCCAAATACACTCTATGAATTCTTCCTCATGGTTACCTCTAGCAATTTGATTTTCTCAGTGTACATGAAGATTTTAAAAAGGCAAAGTCATCATAATCTTACCAGATGATAGAGCTGCTCTCTCACTGGATAGCAACAACTGGTGGCAGTTTAACCTGAAGTTCACGATGCCTCAGGCGAAGGGAGAGGTTGACAAGGAGAATCCTTTATTGGTAACAGCTGGTGTGGTAATTGAACCCATGCTGTTGGCATCACTCTCATTGCATAACAGCCATCCAGCCAACTGAGCTAACTGACTTTATGAAGATTAAATTCACCCATGATTAATATACTGCCTTTTTTTTTAACATGCCTTCATTATCTTCTGGTGCATTCTCTGTCCTACAGTGTAGTTACTATTGGGGAACCTATTATCTACACCTACCAGTGTCTTCTTCCCCTTGTTCTATTTTACCTCCACCCATATGGATTCTCTATCTTCCAATCATTTCTTGCTATTGTATGTATTCCATCCAGTACTAATAAAGCTACCCACTAACTTTTCCTTCCTGTCTGTCCTTTTAAAAAGCCACTTACCCTTGAATATATATAGTTCCTAGCTTTGATCTCCTTGTAGCCATGTCTCTGTAATGACTAGAATATCTATTTGTACTGTTAATGCCTTTATTTTGTTCCAAATGCGACATGCATTTAAGTAGAGCCATTATCACTTTTTATCACTTTTCCCACCTTTGATCCAATTTGCTGATGTTTTTCTATGTTTGAACGCTCTGCCCCTTCCTATCCGACTCTGGGTATCATTATGTAAATAGCTGCCCTGAAATGCTGTCATAATCTCTTGCTTTGTAAGCCTATGTATCCCCTCCATTTAGTTTAGAGCCCTCTCTACAGCACTAGTTATTCGATTCACCAGAAGCCTGATCCCAGCATGGTTCAACTGAAGCCCATCCCACTGGAACAGCTCCCTTCTACCCAAGTACCCAAGTCTCCCGTTTCCCTTCTATTCCCTTCACTGGTACCAGTGCCCTGTGAACTGAAACCCATTCCTCCCGCACCAATCATAGAGTCCTACAGCATGGAGACAGGCCCTTCAGCCCAAACTGGTCCATGCCGACCAAAATGTCCATCCACAGTAACCCCATTTCCCTGCACTTGGCCCATATCCTTCCAAACCTTTCCTATCCATGTATTTGTCCAAATGCTTTTGAAATGTTGTCAATGTACCTGCCTCAACCAATTCCACTTCCAAATGTGTACCACCCTCTATAAAAAGACAATGCCCCTCAGGTTCTCTTTTATTCTTTCCCCTCTTACCTTAAACTGATGCTCTCGAGTCCTCGATTCCCCAACCCTGGGAAAAAGACTGAGTGCATTCACCCTCTCCATGCCTCTCATCACCTTATAGACTTTTATAAAATCTCCCCTCAGTCTCCTATGCTCGAAAGAAAAAAAGTCCCAGCTTATCCAATCTCTCCCTATAACTCAGACCATCGAATCCTGACAACATCCCTGTAAATTTCTTCTGCACTCTTTCCACTTTAATAACATCCTTCCTACAGCAAGGTGTCTAAAACTGAACACAATACTCCAAGTGCAGCCTCACTAACGTTCTGTACAACTGCAACATAACTTCCCAACTTCTATATTCAATGCCCTGACTGAAGAAGGCCACTGTGCCAAAAGCCTTCTTCACTGCCCTGCCTACCTGTGACTCCACTTTTAGAGAACTGTGCATCTGAATTCCAAGGTCCCTCTGTTCCACTACACTCCTTATGACCTTACCACTCACCATGAAACTCCTACCTTGATTTGACTTTCTAAATTGCAACACCTCACATATTTTCAGCTCTGATCCTCAGCATCTGCAGTCCTCACTTTCTCCTTTATTTACTCTGTGCCAGTTTGCCCATGGCTCAGGTAGTAATCCTGAGATTACTATCTTGTAGGTTCTGCTTTTTAACTTAGTCCCTAATTGTTCAAATTCTTTCATCAGAAACTCCTTTCCAGTCCTATCAGTGTTATTGATACCAATTTGGATGACGACAACTATATCCCTCCCCTCCCACTCCAAGTTCCTGCCTAGCGTTGAGGAGATTAACTCTGGCAGCAGGCAGGCAACACAGCCTTGGAACTCACACCCATGGCTGCAGAGATCAGTATCTATCCCCTTCATTTTCCAGTATCCTTCCACTACTACATTTATATTTCCTCCTCCCACTGTCCTTGCATTCCCCACTCTGGTCTACACACTTTCAAGAGTGTTGCAACTGTTGGACAACTGCAGGGCCTGAGGTTCCTTGAGAACTACCCCTTAGGTTGCCATACCTGACTCACCTACAGTAACAACCTCTGTCCCTGTTCACAGACTAAATTTTAATTATCCAGTCTGAGAGGTGCCACCTCCCTCCCACCCCAAAGCAAAATGTTCAGGTAAGTTTCTTAGATGTGGTACAATGTCTGCAGCTGTGGACTACAGCTCCTCAACTCAGATCCACAGTACCGCGAGCTTCGAACACTAACTACAGATATGTTTGGCTGGATTACCTTGGTGTTCAGCATCCTGCATGTGCTGCAGCAGCAATACATTACCAGTCCTGCCATTTCTATTGTAATGTAATGTCATATAGTTAATGAATTACTCCTTTAGAATCTCTGCTCTTTGCACTTAAATCCCCTGCTCTTTCTTTACAATGTAATGTTTTTATACAGTATCAATCTTACATAGAGTCATAGAGATGTACAGCACAGAAACAGACCCTTTGGTCCAACCCGTCCATGCCGACCAGATATTCCAACCCAATCTAGTCCCACCTGCCAGCACCCGGCCCATATCCCTCCAAACCCTTCCTATTCATATACCCATCCAAATGCCTCTTAAATGTTGCAATTGTATCAGCCTCCACCAGTTCCTCTGGCAGCTCATTCCATACACGTACAACCCTGTGTGTGAAAAAGTTGCCCTGTAGGTCTCTTTCCCCTCTAGTTCTGGACTGCCCGATCCCAGGGAAAAGACTTTGCCTATTTACCCTATCCATGCCCGTCATAATTTTGTAAACCTCTATAAGGTCACCCCTCAGCCTCTGATGCTCCAGGGAAAACAGCCCCAAAATGGATGCGAGACCCAAACATAAACTGAAGACCTTATTTTCATTTTAAAGATGAGAAATATTCACCAGCCAACTGCTTTCTCTCTTCTTGTGTCACATTATGGATCGTTATGATTAATAACCTTGGCCACTCATCTCTCACTGTGGAGACATTCCTTCTTGCAGTAAACCTTACTGAAAGTACCTGTTCCACTTCGCAAGGAATTCCCACTTTGAACCAAATTCCCAGAAAATACTCACTGGTCCTCTGTCTCACTCAGGCAAAGTCTCCCTCACACTGACAATGTTCCTTACTCTAGGGATTGATGGATACGCTGCAAATAAATGAACAATTTTGACAATGGCTCCGGAGCTGAAACATTAATCTTTCTCTCTTCCCTCAATAAATACTGGCTGACCTATCTGGTGTCCCCAACATTTTCTATTTAATTTCAGGTTTCCAGAAGCTGTAGCTTTTGTGTTTTTGATTATCCTGCATAAAACCGTTTTGCTTAGAGGAGACATTTTCTTTACAACATCATATTAAGAACATAAGAATATGTCGGAACAGAAAATGCCCATGACATCCAACAACATTATCCCTCTTAGGGGTACGGCTGAACAAGCTTAGCAACAGAGCTTGAGATGATGTTATAAGTTATGTAGAGAATAACGGCAGTTTTGAATTCCTTAAGAATTGGAAGATGCTGTGGAAGATGCTTAGGTCTTGCATTACACTTTTGAGATATTCTGTGTTTTAAAGAAGAAAATAAATCCCTATTTTTAATTACATAATAATCTTCTAAGTGGACCGATCTGGCCAACAATAAGTTGCCCCAGTGTCAATAAACCAATGAAGAAAGAATCTAAAGTGTCCTCCTTTAAAGGGGCTCAAATGATACAAAACTAACTCGTGCAGATGAAAGGAAACTTCTCAATTGAAATTAGAATGTTTCCACCCATGTTAGCAGTACATGTGAGCACTTCAAGAGTCACCAGTTGCAGAAGGCCTTGAGTGTACTGGCAGACACTGCATGCTCCCTCTCCAGGACATTGACAAGTCCATGGGTGTGATGGGTTTCTGCTTCTCAGTTGAAATCTGATATTGAAACTGTTTATTAAATTTACTGAGATATCTGGTGGTCAGTCTTGCAAATGGACTCTGGAGAGCCATGGACAAAGGAGGCAAAATATATAAATGGTGAACAAAAGCAGGAATTCAGGAAATGCACAGTGAGTGAGCAACTGGAAAAGAAAAAGGCACTTTTGGATATGTGCCCTTCATTTGAATTAAAGGCTCCATGATAAGCAGGCAAACGATTGCTCTTGCTTTATATTTTTGTAACTCATTCAGGCGATGTGATTTCTCTGGCTGGGCCAGCATTTATCGCCTTTCCCTGATTGCCCTGAGTGGAGTTAAGAGTCAACAACGTTGCTAAGGGTATGGATTCAAGAAGAATGTGGGACCTGAAGGGGAAACCAATTAGAGTGGAGAACGATGTGTGAAGGGTTAAGAGTGCAGGGAAAGTAAAATTGGGTAGCCGATGTTCAATGAAGTATATTGCCTACTTTAATGTTGTACTGTAAAATACTATGAACAATATTTTTTGTTTGGTGCTGTTGGTCTGAACTCTAAGAGAGTTCACTGCTCTTTCTCTAATCGTACAATAATATCTTTGATAGTCACCCAAACAGGCAGATAGACCTGTAATGGCTGTTCTGATGGTGCAGCAATCCTTGACTGGGGGTGTCAACCTCACAAGCCTCTGGGATGAAACTTGAACCCACAGCTACCTAAACCAAAGACTTTTACACAAGAATCAGTGCTGGGTCCGCAGCTTTGACATTTATATCAATGATTTGGATGTGAATATAGGAGGTATGGTTAGTAAGATTACAGATGACACCAAAGTTGGAGGTGTAGTGGACAGTAAAGAAATTATCTCAGAGTACAACAGGACCTTGATCAAATGGGCCAAGATGTGGCAGATTGAGTTTAATTTAGGTAAATATGAGGTATTGCATTTTGGTAATACAAAGAAGGACTGAACTTATACACTTAATGGTGGAATCCTGGGAGTGTTGCTGAACTAAGAGACTTTGGATGCAGGTTTATAGTTCCTTGAACGTTGAGTCACAGATAGACAGAGTGGTGAAGAAGGCGTTTGGTATGCTTACCTTTATTGGTCAGTGCATTGGGTACAGGAGTTGGGAGGTCATGTTGCAGCTGTACAGGACATTGGTTAGACCACTTATGGAATATTGTGTTCAATTCTAGTCTTGGATGTAGGTTTGCTCGCTACAAACCTCAACCTGTGCTACAAATCTTCTCAAAACCCTCAATTCTAGTCTCCCTGCAATGGGAAGGATATTGTTAAACTTGTAAAGGTGCAAAAAAGATTTACAAGGATGTTGCTGGGGTTAGAGGGTTTGAGCTATAGGGAAAGGCTGAATAGGCTGGGGCTATTCTCCCTGGAGCATTGGAGACTGAGGGATGACCTTATAGAAGTTTATAAAATCATGAGGGTCATGAATAAGATGAATAGCCAAAGTCTTTTTTCCAGGGTAGGGGAGTTCAAAACTAGAGGGCATATATTTAAGGTGAGAGGGGAAAGATTTAAAGGGACCTGACAGGCAACATTTTTACACAGAAGGTGGTGCATGTATGGAATGAACTGCCAGAGGAAATGGTGGAGACTGGTACAGTTACAAAATTTAAAAGACATCTGGATTGGTACATGAATAGGAAAGGTTTAGAGGGATATGGGCCAAATGGTGGCAGATGGGACTAGATTAATTTAGGATATCTGGTCAGCATGGACGAGTTGGACTGAAGAGTCTGTTTCCGTGAAGTACAACTCTATGAGTCTATGCTACCTCGGCCTAGATGATACCTGTTTGCATTTTGTCTGCTGCAGTCATTTCCCAGTCAAAGCAAGAAGCCTGGTGTTAGGCTCCTAGCAATGCCACCTTGTAGTTCAGAGGTGCAGGAGAATGGCATTTATCTCTGGTATTACTTTCTTTCCATTGGTGATGTGCTGGTTTTCAGTCAGCAACTGCATCCCTTCCTCTGTGATGTGGATAAACTCAAGGGCGGTTATTGATTTTGTGCGATGGTATGAAATAGCTAATATCAAGCTAACAATCTGCTTTACATCTTTTCCAATTGTTATTTCTATGACTTCAACGGGAGGGAAGGAAACCAGGCTGCCTGCTCGATATCACCCATTTTACGCAATTGTGCAAGGTCAAAATCTATCCCACAGGGTTGCTCTAGATACCTAGTTTGAACTTTGTGAAAGTCTGTGAGGTACCATATGTGTATTAACTCACCTCCTATCAATCTAAGATAATAGCACCCGAGTGCATAGCTGAATAGTCCTCACTTCACCGCTTAAATACACACTGAACTTTGAAAAAGCAAATTTCATATAGATCAGAACATGGTAGAAAGGTACAATTTTCATCACAAATTAACCAATTCAATATAGAGTTAATCAAACACATGTTAAAAAGACCCTGGGATATTCAAACGAGGACAGTGTAAGTGTGAGATGTGGGGGTGGGGGCTTTATTTTATGGCAAATAATAGGTTTTAAAAAGGGTTTCAGATTTGATTCCATTAAGTGGAAAAAAACTGCAAGTAATAAAAATCCCCCATCATGGAACAAGAAAAAAGGAAGGAGCTGTGAGCATGACATGCAGCTGTCACTTTCAATTTCCTAACCAGACCCCAAATATGGTGACAAGAAACAGGAAGTTACAGTGAGGAAGAGCGTTTGAGACAGATTACGAATACCTAATGTAATATGCAACACATAAAAGAGCCCAAACTGCAGCAGTTCAAATCTCAGCATTCAGTGGGGCAATTGTATCAGTCTTGCAGGAGGGATAATTGTGTTTGAAAATCATTTTTGTAACTTCTTTCTTGTTTGATGCCTCAGTTTAGGGGACAGATGCCCGACTTCCTCTAAGGCCTCCTGTCCAGGAGCCACTAGGGGGCGCATAGACAGAAGACTTGCCATATTACAGTGTACAGTAGATGGAATTTGCTTCCAATACTTAGTGTCTGGAGGTTAGAGCGTGTAATACTGTTCCATTCCACCACTTATCACGTTGGAAACAACATGAAATGACATCACTGAATTGGAAAATGCTACATGCTATTTGGCTAACAGCTATTTTTCCACCTGAATCCCATTCTTAGTCTCATTCTCCATATTCCTCTTTTCTAAGCAGCTATTTAGTTGTTTTTGAAAAAGGATTTAGGGTCTCTGTTTCAACATGTGATACCCATAACTATACACAATATTCCAACTGCAGCCTAACGCTTTGTACAAGTTCGGCATGGCCTTGTTATGTTTGCATTCTCTACCTCTAAATAAAAACAGGATTCTGTTGCTATTTTTGGGGGCCACACGGTGGCTCAGTGGTTAGCACTGCTGACTGTGTGGAGTTTGCATATTCTTCCTATGTCTGTGTTGTGTTCCTTCAGGTGCTCTGGTTTCCTCCCACAGTCCAAAGATGTGCTGGTTAGGTGGATTAGCCATTTTAAATTACCCATAGTGTCCAGGGATGTGTAGGCTAGGTGGATTAGCCATGGTAATTGTAGGGTTACAGGATTGGGTCGATCTGGGTGGAATGCTCTTCAGAGGGTCAGTATAGATTTGATGGATCCAAAGGCCTGCTTCCATACAGTGGGATTCTATGAACAATATTTTGTGACAGAGGATACCATATTTTTGCTACTCTATATGCAGAATTTAGTGTCTACTTTGAAACATACTGTCCTATTATTGCTTTTATGACCAACCTTTCACTCTTTACCTCATTATCACCATTCATAATTAAGTTAAAAATCACACAACACCAAGTTATAGTCCAACAGGTTTATTTGGAAGTACTAGCTTTCAGAGCACTGCTCTTTCATCAGGTAACTAGTGGGGCAGGATCTAAGACACAGAATTTATAGCAAACCATCCCAGTGTCATGCAATTAAAACAATATATTGAACAAACCTAAATTGCTGTTAAGTCTTTCATCTTTCAGAACGGGTTGCAGGTTTCGGTTCATTAATATGTAAATCGCAGAACTTCTTTTAAATCACATTCTCGAAATAACTTAAGGTTTTATAAAAAAAAGTTACATCTCAACTCAGACAATGTATTAAAGGTGTCAGGTTAGAGTCTATCTGTATCCCAATCTTGGGTTAGACTGGTGTCGTATGATCCTGCCACATAGAGTCACAGGGATGTACAGCACAGAAACAGACCCTTCGGTCTAACTTGTCCACGCCGACCTGATATCCCAACTTAATCTAGTCCCATTTGCCAGCACTTGGACCATATCCCTCTAAACACTTCCTATTCATATACCCATCCAGATGACTTTTAAATGCTGTAACTGTACCAGCCTCCACCACTTCCTCTGGCAGCTCATTCCTTTGCATGAAAAAGTTGCCCCTTAGGTCCCTTTACAGTTTTTCCCCTCTCACCCTAAACCTATGCCCTCTAGTTCTGGACTCCCCCACCGCAGGGAAAAGACCTTGTCTGTTTATCCTATCCAAGCCCCTCATGATTTTATAAACATTTATAAGGTCACCCGTCAGCCTCCAACGTTGGCAACATCCTTGTAAATCTTTTCTGAACTCTTTCAAGTTTCATAACATCCTTCCAATACAAAGTGATCAGAACTGCATGCAATATTCCAAAAGTAGCCTAACCAATGTCCTGTACAGCCGCAACATGACCTCCCAACTCCTATAACCAATACTCTGACCAATAAAGGAAAGCATAGCCTTCTTCACTATCCCATCTATCAACAACAATATTTCCAACCTGCACTCTAAGGTCTCTTTGCTCAGTAGCATTCCCCAGGACCTTATCATTAAGTATATAAGTCCTGCTCTTTTTTGTTTTTCCAAAATGCAGCACCTCACATTTATCTAAATTAAACTCCATCTGCCACTTCTCAGCCCATTGGCCCATCTGATCAAGATCCCATTGTAATCTGACGTAAACTTCTTCACTGTCCACTACACCTCCAATTTTGGTGTCATTTGCAAACTTACTAACTATACTTCCTATGTTCTTATCTAAATCATTTATATAAATGACGAAAAGTAGTGGACCCAGCACCAATCCTTGTGGCACTCCACAGGTCACAGGCCTCCAATCTGAAAAACAACTCTTTACCAGCACCCCTTGTCTTCTAACTTTGAGCCAGTTCTGTATCCAAATGGCTAGTTCTCCCTGTACTCCATGAGATCTAACCTTGCTAACCAGTCTCCCATGAGGAACCATGTTGAACGCCTTACTGAAGTCCATATAGATCACATCTACCGCTCTGCCCTCATCAATCCTCTTTGTTACTTCTTCAAAAAACTCAATCAAGTTTGTGAGACATGATTTCCCACACACAAAGCCACGTTGACTATTCCAAATCAGTCCTTGCCTTTCCAAATACATGTACATCCTGTCCCTCAGGATTCCCTCAAACAACTTGCCCACCACCGACGTCGGGCTCACCGGTCTATAGTTCCCTGGCTTGTCTTTACCGCCCTTCTTAAACAGTGGCACCACGTTAGCCAACCTCCAGTCTTCCGACACCTCACCTGTGACTATCGATGATACAAATATCTCAGCAAGAGGCCCAGCAATCACTTCTCTAGCTTCCCACAGAGTTCTCAGGTACACCTGATCAGGTCCTGGGGATTTATCCACCGTCCACAAGTTAGCTAATTTTAGTTTCTTCAGAAGAGAAATGATAAAGTAATAAAAGTGATACTTTTCATTATATCTTTAAAACTTCTGACAGTTGTTGCTGTCAAATCACTCCCCTCTCAGCAGGACAGTCAAGCTGACTTCAGAACGCTACATTCACCACAGGAAGTCCCGCCTTGACTTCGCCTCTATTGGCTGATACGGCAGCGGGCCGCTGGGATGTTCAGAGATCAGGTTTGCTGATTGGTGAATGTGCTTTTCATTCAGAAACGATCCTTTTGCTGGTTGTTGAGGCCTGAGTTGCGGATGGCGGGATGGATGAATTTTTTCGGAATTTCTCTGTTGAACGGTCGGCGCGCATCGCTTACTTTAGCGGCTTGTTTCTTTTTAACCATGAGGGTTTGGGTGGCGGCGACAGGTACGGAAAATGAATTTTCTGGAACGAGGGTGAAGGTTTGGTTCCGAGGAGAGACTAGTGACCCAGAGACAAGCTGGCACCGGGACTGCGGAGAGTGGCACATTCTGTGTCGGGGCCTCGTGTGTACTGCCAGTTCTTTCCCTTTGCTCCAGATGTTGTCAGGGTCTGGGTGCAGTTTAAGGATGTTGCACGCCGCGTGTTTGACAAGTTCTTTCGTTATTCTTGGGAGAGATCTTGGCATCGACCACTCACCCTTTTAAGAAACGCCCCCCCCCCCCAATGAATGGTGATCAGATTTATTGTCATCCTGGCTGATGTGGCTGGACTGCACAGGTCAGGAACTAAACCTGAAATCTTGCATGTGACTCAGAATCTGATATATACCCATTTAATTTAAATTATATATTTACCCGTATTAATTTAAGCCCTATTTGTGGATTTGAGGATGTTCTTCAAGCTGGTATTTTGGCATAGTGCTAATTAGAGTCATAGAGATGTACAGCATGGAAACAGACCCTTCGGTCCAACCTGTCCATGCCGACCAGATATCCCAACCCAATCTAGTCCCACCTGCCAGCACCAGGCCCATATCCCTCCAAACCCTTCCTTTTCATATACTCATCCAAATGCCTCTTAAATGTTGCAATTGTACCAGCCTCCACCACTTCCTCTGGCAGCTCATTCCATACACATACCACCCTCTGCATGAAAAAGTTGTCCCTTAGGTCTCTTTTATATCTTTCCCCTCTCACCCTAAACCAATGTCCTCTAGTTCTGGACTCCCTCACCCCAGGGCTGAGACTTTGTCTATTTATCCTATTCATGCCCCTCGTAATTTTATAAACCTCTATAAGGTCACCCCCTCAGCCTCCGACGCTCCAGGGAAAACAGGCCCAGCCTGTTCAGCTTCTTTCTATAGCTCAAATCTTCCAACCCTGGCAACATCCTTCTAAATCTTTTCTGAAGCCTTTCAAGTTTCACAACATCTTTCCGATAGGAAGGAGACCAGAAATGCACACAATATTCCAACAGTGGCCTAACCAACATCCTGTACAGCCACAACATGACCTCCCAACTCCTGTACTCAATATTCTGACCAATAAAGGAAAGCATACCAAACACCGCCTTCACTATCCTATCTACCTGCGACTCTACTTTCAAGGAGCTATGAATGTACACTCCAAGGTCTCTTTGTTCAGCAACACTCCCTGGGACCTTACCATTAAGTGTATAAGTCCTGCTAAGATTTGCTTTCCCAAAATGCAGCATCTCATTTATCTGAATTAAACACCATCTGCCACTTCTCAGCCCATTGGCCCATCTGGTCAAGATCCTGGTGTAATCTGAGGTAACCTTCTTCGTTGTCCACTCCACCTCCAATTTTGGTGTCATCAGCAAACCTGCTAACTATACCTCTTATGCTCGCATCCAAATCATTTATATAAATGATGAAAAGTAGAGGACCCAGCACTGATCCTTGTCGCACTTCACTGGTCACAGGCCTCCAGTCTGAAAAACAACCCTCCACCACCACCCTCTGTCTTCTACCTTTGAGCCAGTTCTGTATCCAAATGGCTAGTTCTTCCTGCATTCCGTGAGATCTAACCTTGTTCACCAGTCTCCCATGGGGAACCTTGTCGAATGCCTTATTGAAGTCCATATAGATCACATCTACTGCTCTGCCCTCATCAATCCTCTTTGTTACTCCTTCAAAAAACTCAATCAAGTTTGTGAGACATGATTTCCCATGCACAAAGCCATGTTGAATATCCCTAAACAGTCCTTGCCTTTCCAAATACATGTACATCCTGTCCCTCAGGATTCCCTCCAACAACTTGCCTACTACTGATGTCAGGCTCACTGGTCTATAGTTCCCTGCCTTGTTCTTACCACCCTTCTTAAACAGTTGATAGCTGCATTGTCGGATGTATTATTCTTCTGATACAGTGTTAAGTTGAGGCTACACCTGCCTGCCTGGTGCTTCAGGAATTATCTATGGTGTTCTTCCAGTTGCATGACCAGCATTCCTCCCTTGACCGACACTGCCAGATGCATTGGTCACTTATCCTGTTGTTGTTTATAGAAGGTTGCTATGGCAAAATGTCTGGCTACTTTTTCAATGTAGATAACTCCATTTGACAGAAATTCCTTCAAGCATTGCTGAGACAAGTTTTCAGAGTAAGATTCTGTAAGTTGTAAGATGCTTACCAATCATTTGGATATTCAGAATTCATCTTTGGTAACTTCAGTGGAATTCAAACTTGCCATTTGTTTCTAGTTGTCATAGATTTCATGAAAATAACAGAATATTTTGTGTACTTCAAGATAAACTTTTATCATATTAATCATTTTAATGAACTTCCAAGCTGTTTTATTTTATTTTGTTTTTCATTTTTTGAGGGAGGTGGGTGCCACTGGCTAACCAGCATTTACTGCCCATCCTCAGTTGCCCTTGAAAAGGTGGTGATGAGCTGCAGTCCACCTGCTATGAGTTGACCCACAATGCCATTGGGGAGGGAATTCCAGGGTTTTGACCCAGTGACAGTGAAGAAATGGCGATATATTTCCAAGTCAGGATGGTGAGTGGCTTGGAGGAGAACTTGAAGGTGGTAGTGTTCTCATATATCTGCTGCCCTTATCCTTCCAGATGGAAGTGGTCCTGGGTTTGGAAGATGCTATCTGAGGATCTTTGGTTAATTTCTGCAGTGCATCTTACAGATAGTACAGTTTGCAACTGAGTGTCGGTGGTGGAGGGAGTGGATGTGGTGCCTATCAAACGGGCTGCTTTGACCTGGATGGTGTCAAGCATCTTGATCGTTGTTGGAGCTGCACCTATCCAGGCAAGTGGGGAGTGTTCCATCACACTCCTGACTGATGTCTTGCGATGATGGACAGGCGTTAGGGGGTCAGGAAGTGAGTTACTTGCCGCAGTATTCCTAGTCTCTGATCTGCTGTTGTAGCCACTGTGTTTGTGGTGAGTTCAGTTGAGTTTCTGATCAATGGTAATTCCCACGATGTTGACAGTGGGGGATTCAGTGGTAACACCGTTGAATGTCAATGGGTGGTGGTTAGATTGTCTCTTGTTGGTGTTGGCCACAGCCTGGTATTTGTTGTGGCATGAATGTTAGTTGCCACTTGTCAGCCCAAGCCTGGATATTGTCCAGATCTTGTTGCATTTGGACACAAACTGCCTCAGTGTCTGAAGAGTCGTGAATAGTGCTGAAAATTATGCAATCATCGGTGAACATCCCCACTTCTGACCTGGAGACTTCTGACATCTGAGGGGAAGGCCATTGATGAAGAACTGAAGATGGTTGGGGCAGGACGCTACCCTGAAGAACATCTGCAGAGATGATTTACCTCCAACAACCCTGAACCTCTTCCCATGTATCAGGTATGACTTCAACCAGTGGAGAGTTGGAGATAGCCATTGATTCCAGTTTTGCTAGGGCTTCTTGATGCCACACTATTGAATACAGCCTTGATGTTAAGGGTTGTCACTCTCGCCTCCCCTCTGGAATTCAGCTCTTTTGCAATATTTGAACCAAGGCTGTAATAAGGTCAGGAGCTGAGTGGCCCTGGCAGAACCCAAACTGGGCGTAACTGAACAGGTTATTGTTGAGCAGGTGCTGCTTGATAACACTTGTTGACACCTTCCATCACTTTACTGATGATCAACAGTAGGCTGATGGGGCAGTAATTAGCTGGGTTGGATTTGTCCTGCTATTTATGTACAGGACATACCTGGGCAATTTTCCACATTGTTGGGTAGATGCCAGTGTTGTAACTGTACTGGAAGAGCTTGGCTAGGGGAGCAGCAAGTTCTGGAGCACAAGTCTTCAGTACTATTGTTGGAATGTTATCAGGGCTCATAGACTTTGCAGTGTCCAGTGCCTCCAACCGTTTCTTGATATCACATGGAGTAAATCAAATTGGCGGAAGACTGGTATGTGTAATGCTGGGGACCACTGGAAGAGGCCGAGATGGATCAATTCTGGCTGAAGATTGGTGTGAAAGCTTCAGCCTTATCTTTTACACTGATGTGCTGGGCTCTTCCATCATTGAGAATGGGGGTATTTGTGGCGCCTCCTCCTCCTGTGAGTTGTTTAATTGTCCCCCACCATCCAGGACAGGATGTGGCAGGACTGCAGAGCTTGGCTCGGATCTGATTGTTGTGGGAGTTGCTTAGCACTGTCTATCATTTGCTGCTGATGCTGTTTGGCATGCAAGCAGTCCTGTTTGGTGGCTTTACCAGGTTGACACCTCATTTTCAGGTGTGTCTGGTGCTTTTCCAGGCATGCTCTCCTGCACTCTCCATTTTACCAGGGTTGATCCCCTGACTTGATGGTAATAGTTGAGTGGGTGATATGCCGAAAATGTGTTGCTGGAAAAGCGCAGCAGGTCAGGCAGCATCCAAGGAACAGGAGAATCGACGTTTCGGGCATAAGCCCTTCTTTAGGAATGAGGAAAGTGTGTCCAGCAGGCTAAGATAAAAGGTAGGAGGAGGGACTTGGAGGAGGGGCTTTGGAAATGCGATAGGTGGAGGGAGGTCAAAGTGAGGGTGATAGGCCGGAGTGGGGTGGGGGCGGAGAGGTCAGGAAGAAGATTGCAGGTTAGGAAGGCGGTGCTGAGTTCGAGGGATTTGACTGAGACAAGGTGGGGGGAGGGGAAATGAGGAAACTGGAGAAATCTGAGTTCATCCCTTGTGGTTGGAGGGTTCCCAGGCAGAAGATGAGGCGCTCTTCCTCCAACCGTCGTGTTGCTATGGTCTGGCGAGGGAGGAGTCCAAGGACCTGCATGTCCTTGGTGGAGTGGGAGGGGGAGTTGAAGTGTTAAGCCACGGGGTGGTTGGGTTGGTTAGTCTGGGTGTCCCAGAGGTGTTCTCTGAAACATTCCGCAAGTAGGCGGCCTGTCTCCCCAATATAGAGGAGGCCACATCGGGTGCAGCGGATGCAATAGATGATGTGTGTGGAGGTGCAGGTGATTTTGTGGTGGATATGGAAGTATCCCTTGGGCCCTTGGAGGGAAGTAAGGGGGGAGGTGTGGGCTCAAGTTTTGCATTTCTTGTGGTTGCAGGGGAAGGTGCCGGGAGTGGAGGTTGGGTTGGTGGGGAGTGTGGACCTGACGAGGGAGTCACAGAGGGAGTGGTCTTTTCGGAATGTTGATAGGGGAGGGGAGGGAAATATATCCCTGGTGGTGGGGTCCGTTTGGAGGTGGCGGAAAAGACGCGGATGATACGCTGTACATGGAGGTTGGTGGGGTGGTAGGTGAGGACCAGTGGGGTTCTGACCTGGTGGCGGTTGGAGGGGTGGGGCTCAAGGGCGGAGGAGCGGGAAGTGGAAGAGATGCGGTGGAGGGCATCGTCGATATGCCGGCCCATGAAGTTACAGATTGTGCTGGAATACAATTATGCTGCTGTCAATGGTCCACAGCACCTCATGGATGCCCAGTCTTGAGCTGTTCGAAGTCTGTCCCATTTAGCATGGTGATAGTGCCACACAACATGATGGTGGTTATTCTCAACATGAAGATGGGACTTCGTCTCCATAAGGACTGTGCGATGATTGCTCTTATTGACACTATCACGGACAGATGCATCTGCACCTGGCAGATGGGTGAGGTTAAGTATGTTTTTCCCTCTTGTTGTTTCCTTCATCTGCTGCAGACCCAGTCGAGCAGCTATATCCTTTAGGACCCAACCAGCTCAATCAGTCGTAGTACTACTGCTATCCACTCTTGGTGGTGGACATTGAAATCCCCCACCCAGAGTACATTTTATGCCCTGATCTATATCTCTGACTAAGGTTTAAGCTTTCTCATGTTATCAGGGTTTACCTTTGAGAAAGGTCGATTAGATTTGATAATTTCCCAAATTAAGGAGCCTGCAACTGATAGCTTCATGGAATCCTGGCCCTTGCTCTGGTGCTCTTTGTGGGCCTGTCATACTGTAGTGGGGAGGTGTAGGACAGAAATGCTGATAAATGTTGGAGAAACTCAGTAGGTCTGCAAGCATTTGTGGAGAGAAACTGAGTTAATGTTTTGAGTCCTATATGTCTCTTGTCCAGATCTGAAAAGAGGTGGAAATATGATAGGTTTTATGCTATTTCTTAAAAGCAAGGTGGGGTCAGGTAAAACAAGAGAGGCGCGAGGTTAGAGAGTAAGGGAGATTTAAGTACCAAAGATGTCCTGGAACAAAAGGCAAAAGAGTGGTCATGTTCACAGTGAAGAAACAAAGTATTAGTCCAAAGTTGGTGTTAATAGTAGAGTCAAGGTTACTGCTTAACTTTATTTTATGTAAGATGATTCATGATCTTAAGTGTTGAACTCCATGAAGACTGTAAAGTGCCTATTTGGAGAATGAGGTGCTATTTTTGTCTCTACTGATGCCAAACCTGTTGCAGTTTCTTAGCACTTCTTACTTTTATTTGCAGCATCTGCAGTATTTTGCATTTATATACTCAGTTTGGGTTCTGTCAGAGCAACTTGGCTCCTGACCTTATTGTAGCCTTAGTCCAAATGTGGGCAAAAGAGCTGAACTTCAGTGGAAGTGACGTCAAGCTTTCAGGTTTTTGTCTTTATCTAAACTTGTCAATCTTGTACACCTCTTGACATCAAGGCAGCATTTGACTTTGTATGGTATCAAGGTGCCCTAGCAAACTGGAGTCATAAGGGGTTAAATTCCACAGTTTGGAGTCATACCCAGTGGTATTGGAGGTCAATCATCTCATTTCCATGATGTTGCTGTAGAAGTTCCTTTAGGTAGTATCCTAAGCCCCACCATCTTCAGCTACATCCCCCCCCCCCCCCCCCCCCAATCATGCGGTCAGAAGTAGTGATATTTGCTTTTGTTTACAATTTTAGCACAATGAGTAACTCTTCAGATACTGAAGTAGTTGTGTTCATAGGCAGCAAGATCCGAAAATTGTCCAGGCAAAAAAAAATTAAGTGCCAAACAATGAGCAGCTCCAGCAACAGAGAATCTAACCATCTTGTTTTGACATTTCATGGCATTACTGTTGATAAATGCTGCACTGTCAACATTCTGTGGATGACTATTAACTAGAAACTGAACTGGACCAGACCTATAAATACTGTTGCGATGAGATCAGATCAGGGGCTGGAATTCTGCAGCTGGTAGTTTGTCTCCTAACTCAAGCCTGTGAGACACATGCCACATGTAATGGAATATTCTCAACTTGCCTGGATGAATGCTGCTGCAACAGCACTCCAAGTTCAACATGGAACAAATTAATTGGCACCCCATCTACCACCTTCTATATTCACTCCCCTTCGCTGCTGCACAAAGTGGCAGCAGCATGTATCATTTAAAGGTGTCCTGCAGCAACTCACTGAGGCTCCTTTTGGAAGCACCTTTCAAACCTGCATTCTCCATCCCTAGAAGCACGAGAGTGGCAGGCATGCAGGAACACCACCCCTGCACATGCCCCACCAACCCAAGTTGGAACGATAGCACTGTTCCTCCATTGTCACTGAATCACATTATGAGCAATATTTGATCCACGTTTCCTATGTCCTGTGTGAGCACACTTATGACTTCTTGTCCTCAAACGTTCTGCTGCATTGTTGTTATTGATTAAAACAGTCGTCCATTTTTGCAGCAGCAGTCTTTCTTGATTCTAGTCCTTTCTGTTAGAACAAAGTGAATATAGCGTTATATAGCACGGAAACAGATCCTTCGGTCCAATTTGTCTGGGCCAACCAGATATCCCAATCTGACATAGTCCCATTTGCCAGCATTTGGCCCATATCTCCCTCAACCCTTCCTATTCCCATACCCATCCCGATGCCTTTTAAATGTTGTAATTGTCGCCATCAACACCACCACTTCTGGCAGCTCATTCTATACACGCACCATCCTCTGCCTGAAAAAGTTACCCCTCAGGTTCTTTTTAAATCTTTCCCCTCCCACCTTAAACCTATGCCCTCTAGTTTTGAACTCGTACACCCTCAGAAAAATATATTAGCTATTCACCCTATCCGTCACCCTTGTGATTTTATAAACCTCTACATCTCCTCTGCAGGGAATAAAGCCCCAGCCTGTTCAGCCTCTCCCTATAACTTAAACCCTCCAGTCCTGGCAACGTGCTGGTAAATCTTTTCTGCACCTTCTCAAGTTTAACAATATCCTTTTGACAGAAGGGCAACTAGAATTGTACACAGTATTCTAAAAGTGGCTTTACCAAAGTCCTGTACAGCCGTAATATGATGTCTTAACTTCTATACTCAAATGTTTTGACCAATGAAGATATGGATGCCAAACACCATCCTCATCACCCTATCTACCTGCAACTCCACTTTCAAGGAATTATGCACCTGCACCCCTAGATCTTTGTTCGGCAACACTCCCCACGGCCCTACAATTAACTGCATAAGTCCTGTCCAGGTTTGCCTTCTCAAAATCCAACACCACTTTTCTCTAAATTAAACTCCATCTCCCACTCGGCCCATCTGATCAAGGTCTCGTGTTCTGAGAGAATCTTCTTCACTACACCACCTATTATGGTGTCATCTGCAAATTTACGAACCGTACCTCCTATATCCTCATCCAAATCATTTATATAAATGGCAAAAAGCAATGGAGCCAGAACCAATCCTTGCAGCACACCACTGGTCACAGGCCTCTACTCCGAAAAGCAACTCTCTACCACCACTCTCTATCTCCTACATTCAAACCAATCTTGTATCCAATTGGCTAGCTCCCCCATTAGGTTCTTTTTTTTGAGATTCTTACACACTTGATGCAACTGCAGTATTCTTATTGATTCTGAATAGGAGATGAGAATGTAAATTTACTCTGAATAGTCGGAGATGGCAATGTAAATTTGATCACATTGTACCTGTAAGACAGAGAAACATACCACCCTACGTCTAGAGCATTCAATTTCTTACAGCTCAGCAGAGCAAATTAACCCCTTAACATTTCATTTCCTCCTTTTATCATTCCATGATAACCACCTAAAAGGTGCTACCAACTTATTCATACGAATCTTACAGCCAGTATTTTAAGCAAGTTATTGACACACAACATACAATAATTATAACAACAAAAATTACTAGTCCGTGCAGTAGATAGGATCCCCAGGATCCTCCTCCATGGGAAAAAAGTGTTTACCAGTAAAGTTCTTAAATCCACAGTCCTTAGTGGCCACTCCACCCCCTCCAAGTAGAGTGGAAACGAGCCAGTTATCCAAAAACACCTTCAATAAACTCCAACCTGAAAACAAAATCCAGTCTGTCCTTGTGCATCCCTCCACGGAGAAATCTGAATTCTTGGATAAGGGCAGTTAAATACTTAACAAAACTGTTGAGACTTCCATCTTTGCGGAGATGCTTCAGGTGGAGGATACCAGTGCATCTGAGTGTGCAGCAGCAGGCTAGGTGAGTGCAGCATTCTTTGCTGCTTCTACTCCTGCTCTGCTGTTAAATGTAACAAAGTCAACTGGCTGTTTTGATGTTAGCTTGATCAGTGGGCCTTCATCTCACTTAAATGATCGAAGGAGAAGGTAAAGCTCACGTGGTTTAATCTCCATAGGAAGGCCACTGACCAAAAGCGTTTGGACCTCCTCTTCACTGTTGTTAGCTTCTTCACTTCTTGTGCTCGTGACTGGGGAGATGATTGAATCCATTGGATCAGGTTGTGGAGGGGTGGGCGGTCGTCCGAAGGCATGCTTTACCTGTGAATGGAGAAACTCTAGAGACGATGTTTCACTATTGATGTCATTATCAAGTTTTATACAATCCATAAACTTCTAAATTGTACTGCCTAAACAATTCGGTCATTTATAAACAGCAATCAGTGGTCCTAAAATCAAACCCTCAGAGAACCCCATTCAGGTTATTCAAAAATTATTTTCCTTTGACAAATTAATAATTGGCTAATGTGAAAGCTGTCAGGAAAGGTATTTCAAAAGTCTGGAATAGCAAGAAAACAACAAAATGTTTCCTGTGCTTTAGCCATTGAAGAGGCAGTTTCAGCTCCGATTTAAATCTCAAATATTCATGGGAAACATGCAAAATATGTCCTCCAAATGAAAACTCCATAATTTCTCTGTTAAAGCAAATATATATACATATTTATATATGTCTGCTACATATATACATATTATATCTAGCTTCAGATACATTGCAAAGGCCTGACATTAATGACAAAAATGATCCTAATTTTCATGATCAGTGTTTTTAATTAGAATGTGGTTGCTGATAAACTGACATTGTAAATTTAACTTCCCAAATAAAAATTGGAATTACAGTGGTGACAGACCAGGAATTCTACAACTTTGATAGAGATCAGCATTCTTTGAATTTGCAATGTGAAGAGGGCCAATGAAGTCTTAGCAATAATTGACAGAAATTAAACAGCTAGTCTCAAGTTCTAATATTCTCTAAAATCTGAACAAAACATCAAAATTAAAATGGACTCTTCTTTTTGTGAATATTCTGCATTAAAAAAGCATCAAAGATATTTTAATACAATACTCTCATCTGGCTAAAGCATGACCACTGACACAATGGTCTTTTTGAAACAGGCATTGTAGAATTTCAAACAAACCAGCGGCTCAAGGCCCTCAATCAATTTGTTTTAAGGTTGCATGTTTGATAATTTTAAAAAGGACCTAATGTTGTATAATATTAATGTAAAAACAAAATCTGCCCTATTACACAGCCCACAAAGTACATTGAATTGAGATCCCAGTAATAGCAATAACATCATACTGCCAGGTACTAATCCAAGCTCTAAGTTCATCTGCCTTACCTACCACACTTCTTGCATTAAAACAAATGCACCTCAGACCACCAGTCCCTTTGCATTCTTCATCTGCTCCCTGTCTACTGCTCTGGGGACCCGGGTTTGATTCCCGCCTCGGTTGACTGTGGAGTTTGCACATTCTCGCTGTGTCTGTGTGCATTTCCTCCAGGTGCTCTGGTTTCCTCCCACAATCCAAAGGTATGCAGGTTGGGTGAATTGGCCATGCTAAATTGCCCATTGTGTTAGGTGCGCTAGTCAGAGGGAAATGGGGCTAGCTGGGTTACTCTTCAGAAGGTCGGTGTGGACTTGTTGGGCCGAATGGTCTGTTTCCACACTGTTGCTAATCTAATCTAATCTAACACAAATAAGGCAAAACAGTTACTTAAAAAGATTTTGGGTTTCACCCCCACATTCCCTGTGAAATAAAACCAGTTCCCTGTAATTACAAATATTCTGCCAATTCACTCCTTATTCCCTGAATAAAGACAATGCTGTTGTATTAGGTCACCATTCTTCTTAGGTTTTAAAAAATGCTGGAAGTCTTTAGCATGGCTTTCCCTTAGTATTTTCAACAGTTTCAACCCTTGCAAATTTGACTGGTGTTATAAGCATCCTCAAATTTTGACCATACACAGTGAACACAGACAACTAAAACTTAAACCAGCAAAGAGGTGTCACTTAATATTTCAGTAACAAATCTGGGTCTTGATTGACCCATTATGTCACCTTTTCCATGTGAATTTCCTATGTACTGTCAGATATCAATAGTTTATTGTTTAAGCTACAATAACAAAGCTCATCAAGAGTTCTAACTAGACTTATGCAAATAAAAGACTGTTGCATTTAAAACCTGTAAGAGGAATGCTTTTTAAAGTCTCAACTTCCTAACTATGCTAGTCCAGTGTCTTCAAGTCTCCACACCCACTTCAGGGTCCTGACTTTTGCGTGGGGGATTTCCCCTCTTAACAACTGGTCTAAGGCAGAGTGGTTGAGACAGACACAGTAGTTAATTTTTTTTAATCTTATGCACTACGCTCCGGAGCCTCAAACCTCACTATTAGAGGACTCTGACCTCCGAATTCCAGGGGGACTCGAATCTCCCGTTCCAGTGAACTTATGATTCTGAGGACTTAAACCTCCAAATTCCAGGGAGACTCTAACATTCCTTTCCAGAAATTTATGGTTCTGAAAGCAAACTCATTAGTGTGCAAGTGTGTACATTACCTCAGATATTCCGTCACTACAGAGTCCCAGGGGACAAGGGGTTAATTGAGTGATAGGTTAAGGAGAGAGATCAAAGTAAATCTTACCTCGTGGGCCCATCCGTCTCACATAACCGGCACTCAGACAATTGCTTATTCAGTCCGCCTAGAAACTCTGTATATGTTGGAGTCCCACCGCTACCACCAAATGTTAAGTTCTTTTTCTTGAGATTCTTACACACTTGATGCAACTGCAATGTTCTTATTGATTCTGAATGGGGGACAATAATGCAAGTTTACTCTAAATAATAGGAGATGGCAATGTAAATTTTTCACATTGTTCCTGCAAGACAGAGAGACATACCACCCTACCCGCGGGGCATCCAATTTCTTACAGGTCAGCAGAGCAAATTAACCCCTTAACATCTCACCCCTAGATCCCATGTGATCTAGCCTTACTAACCAGTCTGCCATGTGAAACCTTGTCAAATGCTTTGCTGAAATCCATATAGACAATGTGTCTACCACTCTGCCTTTGTCAATCTTCTTTGTCACTTCAAAAACTCAGTCAAATTAAAGAGACACGATTTCCCACGCACACAACCATGTTGACTATCCCTAATCAGTACTTGCCTTTTCAAATGCAACTAAATCTTGTCCGTCAGAATCCTCTCCAACAACTTCCCTCTCACTGATGTCATGCTCACCGGTCTATAGTCCCTGGATTTTCCTCACAGAATTTCTTAAATAATGGCACCATGTTAGCTACACCTTCAGTTTCTAGAACCTCACCTGTGCCTGTAGATGATACAAATACCTCAGCAAGGGGCACAGTAATCTCTTCCCCAGCTTCTCTCAAACATCTGGGAAACACCTGATCAAGTCCCAGGAATTTATCTACCTTTATATGTTTTAAGACCTCCAGTACATCCTCTTCTGTAATATGAAATGTTTTCAAGACATCACTATTTATTTCCCCAAGTACCCTCGCTTCCATGTCCTTCTCCACAGTAAATACTGACGTGAAATACTTATTTAGTATCTAGCCCACCTCTTATGGTTACACACATAGATGGCCTTATTGATCTTTAAGGGGCCCTATTCTCTGCCTTTTTACTCATCTGCCCTTAATGTACTTATAGAATCTCATTGGATTCTCCTTAACTCTATTTGCCAAAGCTATCTCACGTCCCCTTTTTGCCCTCCAGCTTTCCCTTTCTACTGCCCTTGTCCCCTCTAGGGATTCACTCAATCCCAGCTGTCTGAAACTAATATATGCTGCCTCCTTTTTCTTGACCAGAGCCTAAATTTCTCTAAGTCATCCAGCATTCCTGTGTTATGGACCAGACCAAGCCCCCTCAAAACATGTCACGGAGATAGCCTAGACCCAAACTTATCTTAAAGGCAAGTGCCAGGCGTTCTGTTCCAGATGGAATTTGATTGGTCAAGTTGTCAGGCTTGAAGCAAAACACACTTAATTCATATACTACAGTTAAAATACAGATAAATTTTTTTAAAAATTGGCTTAACTGTAACTCTATCAAAATACTTAATAAAATGATAAACCACTCATTAATTGTTCCATTTTAGTAACATCCCAAAAGCACCCCCTTGGCAAAGTCAGTAAAATAGATCGTCTCGCATGCAATTTTAGCAGCTGGAAGAGAACCCCAGTTTTTAAGTTGTAACAGAGAGAAATAAGAGTTTCCACATCCAGCCTCAAGACCCCAGCAACTGCAGAAACCTAAAACTAGACATCCCGGTTCTTTGGGAGCTTGACCAACCTCATTTAGGCTGCTTGTTGCAAGGCCTCACAAGCTGTTTACTTTATTGGCTTTGAGCAGACTGCTCATTACCTCTGCCACAACTCTGTTCATATTTTAAAAAAGACAAAATATACCACTTAAAGCCATAGTATCGTCCCACCTACACCTACCAGTCTTGTCCTTCATACTAACAGAAGCGTACTGCCTCTGAACTCTCGTTATCTCATTTTTAAAAAGGTCACTTCCCAACTGTCCCTTTGTGGGGGCGAATAGCCTCCCCCACAAACCTTTGCAAGTTCCAGCCTAATACTGTCAAAATCAGCCTTACTCCAATTTAAACTTTATTTTTTTGATCAGTTCTATTCTTTTCCAAACTATTTTGAAACTTATGATCACTTGCCCCAAATGTGCTCCCCCACTGAAACCTCAAGTCACTTGCCCTATTTCCCAACAGAAGGTCAAATCTCGCTCCTTCTCTAGTGAGGTCATGTTGCGGCTGTACGGGACATTGGTTAGACCACTGTTGGAATATTGCATGCAATTCTGGTCTCCTTCCTATCGGAAAGATGTTATAAAACTTGAAAGGCTTCAGAAAAGATTTAGAAGGATGTTGCCAGGGTTGGAAGATTTGAGCTATAGGGAGAGGCTGAACAGGCAGGGGCTGTTTTCCCTGGATTGTTGGAGGCTGAGGGGTGACCTTATAGAAGTTTACAAAATTATGAGGGGCATGGATAGGGTAAATAGGCAAAGTCTTTTCCCTGGGGTCGGGAGTCCAGAACTAGAGGGCATAGTTTTAGGGTGAGAGGGGAAAGATCTAAAAGAGACCTAAGGGGCAACTTTTTCACGCAGAGAGTGGTTAATGTATGGAATGAGTTGCCAGAGGGAGTTGTGGAGGCTGGTACAATTGCAACATTTAAGAGGCATTTGCATGGGTATATGAATAGGAAGGGTTTGGAGGGATATGGGCCAGGTGCTGGCAGGTGGGACTAGATTGGGTTGGGATATCTGGTCGGCATGGACGGGTGGTCCGAAGGGTGTGCTTTCATGCTGTACATCTCTATGACTCTGAGATCCACACATCCTTCCTAAAGTGTTGTGACTAGAACTAGAACTGGTTGGAAAACACCTGTTGTAGCCTGGGCAATGCTTTCTAAGGTTTCTGTGTAACTTCCCTGCTTTTATATTTAATACCTCTATTTATGAAGCCCAATATCTTATGTTTTATGAAATACATTCCTATGCTCTACCACCTTCAAAGGTGTGTGAATGAGTCTCTGTGTACCTGCCACAGTTCCAAGTTTGGTATCATCTGCAAACTGTGAAACTTTATCCTGTATTTCAATATCCTAATAAATTTTGTATATAAAACAAAAGCTATCCGAGAATGGACCCTTGGGGAGCACCACTGTTTATGATCTTTCAATCATGAAAGCAGCTATTTAGAATTTCCTGTTTTTCGTTATACTTTTATCAAGTTGACTCTGACCATTCTTCCCTTTCTCCCCCAAGCCTCTCCACACACACACACATTGCATTGCAAGCACCATATACATTGTTGGGAATTTTTAGGAGACTTGTTTGTTAATATGCCACTGCTTATATGGGAAAATCGTATTTCCACACAGTGGGGGGAAGATTGTGAATAGTGGTCATTCCAGGACTTTAGTTCAGAAAAGCATTGGTGTAGCCAGGATGTGGGCTTCAGCCAGAAAGTATATATGTCTTTGAATTCAAACTGCTGCGATAACTTTGGAAGAGAAGCCCTGGGACATTTTGTTACCTTTCATTCTCTTTCTGATCACTTTTTCCAGATAACATGGTAGACTTCAAAGGCGATGTTAGACTCTAGGATAAGGAGCTTTCACTGATCATATGTAAACAAGATACTGCAGTTCAGTGTGAAATGTCTGTATCCTTGGAACCCTTCTTTGTTTGTTCATCACCCTATCTGTGCTAGCATTGATTCTTGAGTTGGGCAACCGGCTGCTATCTATAGTGGTTTTAGCACTGCCCTCTCCTTAGGGGGAGGTGACTGGTAGTTTCAACCTGAGGGTCACCAGCCTCAGATGAGGAGTGAGTTTAAGAAGGTAGGCCCTTCATGATGACCTCAGTCAGAGTGGGAATCAAACCCACACTGTTGGTGTCATTCTGCATCGCAAACTAGCTGTCCAGCCAACTGAGGTGATAACATGCTTTGTTATTAAGGTATGAGGAGGAACACTTTGAATTGTACTGGCCTTTCCCTCCGATTACTTCTACCCCTTTCTATGGCATCTGTGCTGTTGCTCTTGCCAATATCTCGTTAAGAGCGGCATGGTGACCTCAGTGGTTAGCATTGCTGCTTCTGTGCGAGGGACCTGGGTTTGATTCCACCTTCGGCAACTCTCTGTATGGAGTTTGTATGCTCTTCCCCATGTCTGTGTGGGTTTCCTCCAGGTGCTTCAGTTTGCTCCCACAGTCCAAAGATGTGTAGCTTAGGTGGATTAGCCATGCTAAATTGTCTGTAGGGTCCAGGGATGTGCAGGCAAGGTGGATTAACAATGGGAAATGCAGGGTTCCAGGGATGGGGTAGTGAGTGGATCTGGGTGGGACGTTCTTCAAGGGTCAGTGTGGACTCGATGGGTTGAATGCCCTACTTCCACACTGTAGGATCTCTATGATTCTAAGAATAGTTTGGAGGCTGCTATGGGTGTTCCAGTGCATTAGTTTAGGCATCTGAACATCCAGAACAGCAGGGATGTTTTACAGAAACAGGAATCAGGATGTTTAGCTAATTAGTGTTTGGTAATTTCTGTTTTTGTTGTTGGAACATTTGTTAACAGGAGAAAGCGGGCAAGTTGTCTACATTGTAGAAGACAAAGTCCATCATTTCAGTACACAGAAGAACCTTTGCTTTAAGAATGCTGTGTTACCTGGATGGAGAGAGATTTGGACCCGGATTCAGGTAAGAGCCAGACAAGCTGCAGAGCAACCTTTGAAACTGGTAGGAGGTGAGAAAATGTGCTATATCTATTACCTTTGCTTTAAAGAAGATCTTGAAAGATGTGGAGCGGGGTGGGGGGAACTGTTGTGTACTATGTTGTAACACTAGATTGTAAGTTTCTCCTGATGAACCATCTGATGAAGGAGCGTCGCTCCAAAAGCTAATGCTTCCAATTAAACCTGTTGGACTATAACCTGGTGTTGTGTGATTTTTAACTTTGTACACCCCAGTCCAACACCGGCATCTCCAAATCAAGTTTCTCCTGAAAATTTCATGTGTTCCAGGTCTCTTGTGTTACCTTGGGAAGAGACCAGGTCTGGTATAAGAGGAAGTGAACTAGAGAAATAAAACAAAGATTATAGAGTTTCACTTCCCGTGATTGCTTTATTTCCTCCAGTGCTTTGGATTTTCTCAGTGTTCTTGCTCTTCAGATTATTTTTTGTTGCCTTTTCTCTCTGTTGATTATGAGTCTGTATTTCAATCTAACTGTGATTACTAGACCATTCCAAGTAGTTTACAGCATGATGCTGCCTGTCAGTTTTGAATTGTGTAACATAATGAAAGTAATCTACTCAGCACCAAAAGCTGCAGAAAGGATATAATGGTTGTTTCTAGTGTCTGATAAGACCTTGGCATAATTCTGTAATTCTTTGGCTGGCATTTTAATGCATTGCTGCCAACCATCCCCATTGTTTAAAGGCATTAAAAGCCACTGAGTTAGATCCTAGGTTGATTTAAACCCACTGCTATGCACTATGCAGTTAGCAATGAGTTCATAACATTAGATTTTTCATTTGTCCCTAAAATTAGTTTTGTGATTTCCTGAATTTCTCAATAGCAAAACGTGTATTTATATGGCATCTTTAATGTAATAAACATAAATTTATCAAAATTTTATAGATTCTGTAATGGTCCCAATGACTTGGAAAAGCTTAAATGTAACACCTCTTTTTAAGAAAGGAGGGAAACATATGAATTAAGAGCAGAACTAGGCCATTCAGCCTCTCAAGTTGAATCATTCAGTAAGATTAACAGTAAGATTAACCGTAAGATTGTAACCTCAAATCCACATCCTTGCTTACCTCTGATAACCTCTGCCCCCTTTGCTTAACAAGAATTTATCTACCTCTGCCTTTTTTAAAAAAAATCAAGGTCTCTGTTCCCACCACCACCTCAGTTAGAGCATTCCAAAGACTCTCAGCTCCCTGATTTTTAAAGAGTGACCAGCTCTACATTCTCCTGTAAGCAGGAATGTCAACCCTGTGAAGACTCCTCAGGATCTTGTATGTTTCAATCAGTTGCCTCTTGCTCTTCTAAACTTCAGTATATGTAAGTTTAGCCTTTCCAAATCATCCTTCAAAGGCATCCCTCTCATTCCAGATGTTAGTCTGGTGAACTTTATCTGAACTGCCTCCGATATATTTACATCCTTAAGTAAAGTGAGCAGTACTGCAGATGTGGTCTCAGCAGTGCTTTGTCTAACTGAAGCATAACCTCCCTACTTTTATGTGAAATTCCCATCG
Source organism: Chiloscyllium plagiosum (assembly GCF_037043375.1). NCBI lineage: Eukaryota > Metazoa > Chordata > Chondrichthyes > Orectolobiformes > Hemiscylliidae > Chiloscyllium > Chiloscyllium plagiosum. Next base: position 26,185,064 of record NW_028270191.1, on the reverse strand, counting down.
CAATAAACAATAACATTCTATTAGTTTTCTTGAGTAATTACTGTACCTGCATACTTAACCTTTTGCGATTCATGCACAAGGATACCCAGATCACTCTGCAATGTCTCACCATTTAGATGATCAGCCTTGCTGTCTTTCACCGCTTAGATAGCAGACAGAAAGCAGGAAACTCTAGGCCAGTTAGGCTGCATCACTGGAAAATTGCTGTAAGTCATAACTAAGGAAATCATAGGATATTTAGAAAATCATAACCAAGCAAATTCAGCATTTTGTGAAAGGGGAGTCATGTTTGACAAGCAGGGTGGATAAGAGAGCCAGTAGGTATGCCTGTTGGAAGTTCAAATACACTATTTGACACAGTGCTACATATAAGGTTCCTTCACAAAATGGGAGCTTGTGATGTTGGGGCATGTTCACATGGATAGAGGATCAGCCAACTGGAAACAGTTGGAATAAGTATTTCGTTTTTCAGGATCAATAAGTATTTGGGTTTCAAAGGGATCAATAGTGGGACCTCAGTTATTGACAACCTGTCATTATGACTGAGATGAAAGGACAGACTGTATTGTAGCCATATTTTTCCAACAATATAAAGGTAGGAAAGTAAGTTGAGAAAGAAAGTGAGCAAGATGCAAAATGTTTGCCAAGGGGTATAGGTGGGTTCAGTGAATGGGAAAAAGTTGGCAGATGAATTATAATGTGGCAAAATCTGATTGTCCACTTTGGAGAAAAATAGAAAAGCAGAATATGATTTAAATGGAGAGTCTGCAAAATGCTGCAGTCCAGGGAGATCTGTGTGTCCTTATACATGAATCAAAAGGTTACCACAAGTAATTAACAAATCAAATTGAATGTTGATCTTAATTGCCAGGGGGATGAATCATAAAATTAGGGAAGTTTTGTTACAACTGTACAAAGTATTGGTGAGACCATACCTGGAGTACATTTATATTTTAGCCTCCTTATTTAAGGAGGGATATATTTGCATTGGATGCAGTTTAGAGACATTCATTAAGTTAGTTTTTGGAAAATGGAGTCATTTCATGGAGTCATCGAGATTGACAGCACAGAAAAAGGCCCTTTGGCATATTGAGCCCATTGAACATGCTCCATCATGGCTGAACATTCAACTCAATTCCCCATTCTCACTGGTGAAAAACAACCACCTAGCTATTCTAATCCCATTTTTAAGGCACTTGATCCTTAGCCTTGTATGCTTTGGCATTGTAAGTGCATATCTAAATACTTCATTAATGTTATGAGGGTTTCTGCCTCTGCCACTCTTGCAGGCAATAAATTCCAGATTCCCAAATTCCTGCCTGAATTTTTTTCCCACTAAACCTCCTGTCCCATAGCTTAATTTTATGTCCCTGCTTAATGATCCTTCACCAAGAGAATAAGTTTCTTCCTATCTACCCTTTCTATGCCCCTCATAATTTTAGACATCTCAATCACGGAAAGATGTTGTGAAACTTGAAAGGGTTTAGAAAAGATCTACAAGGATGTTGCCAGAGTTGGAGGATTTGAGGTATAGGAAGAGGTTGAACAGGCTGGGGCTGTTTTCTCTGGAGCGTCAGAGGCTGAGAGGTTTACAAAATTATGAGGGACATGGATAGGGTAAATAGACAAAGTCTTTTCCCTGGGGTGGGGGGAGTCCAGAACTAGAGGGCATAGGTTTAGGGTGAGAAGGGAAAGATATAAAAGAGACCTAAGGGGCAACATTTTCACGCAGAGGGTGGTACGTGTATGGAATGAGCTGCCAGAGGATGTGGTGGAGGCTGGTACAATTGCAACATTTAAAAGGCATTTGGATGGGTATATGAATAGGAAGGGTTTGGAGGGATATGGGCCGGGTGCTGGCAGGTGGGACTAGATTGGGTTGGGATATCTGGTCGGCATGGACGGGTTGGACCGAAGGGTCTGTTTCCGTGCTGTACATCTCTATAACTCTATATTGGTGAATCTCCTCTGCACCCTCTCCAGTGCAATCATGTGCCTCCTGTAATGTAGATTCCAGAACTGCACACAGTACACAAGCTGTGGCCGAACCAACTTTTCATATCATTCCAGTATAACCTCCCTGCTCTTAAACTCTGTGGAGAAAGTGAGGTCTGCAGATGCTGGAGATCAGAGCTGGAAATGTGTTGCTGGAAAAGCGCAGCAGGTCAGGCAGCATCCAGGGAACAGGAGAATCGACGTTTCGGGCATAAGCCCTTCTTCAGGAGGGCTTATGCCCGAAACGTCGATTCTCCTGTTCCCTGGATGCTGCCTGACCTGCTGCGCTTTTCCAGCAACACATTTCCAGCTCTTAAACTCTGTGACTTAGCTAATAAAGGCAAGTATCCCATATGCCTTCTTTACCACTTTATCCACCTGTCCTGCTCCCTTAAGGACATGCACACCAAGGTCACTCGGGTCCCTGGTACTATCCAGGTTCCTAATGTTCATCATGTATTACTTTTACCAAAATGATTCCTGGGTCAGCAGGACTGAAGTATGAAGCCAGGTTAAGTTGAGTAGGGGTATATTCACTGGAGTTTAGAAGAAACAAGGGTTATCTGATAGAAACATATAAAATTTTAACAGGACTTCTGATGGTGGGGAAGCCAAAATATTACATGTTTTTAGGAAGGAAATAGATATAGTTCTTGGGGTTAAAGTGATCAAAGAGCATGCTGAGAAAGTAAGAACAGGGGATTGAGTTGGATGTTCAGTCATGATCACGCTGAATGATGGAGCACATTCGAAAGGCTGAATGGCTTTCTCCTGCTCCTATCTTCTATGTTTCTATGTAAACAGGAGGCAAGAGATGAAGTGAAGACAGAGAACTCAGGGTTGTAGGGGGTTACCAGAGATCAGGAGGGGATAGATCAAAGGTATAAGGAAAATATTTTCTTTACTTCAGAAACATCGTATTATAGCATCATCTTGTAACAAGGCTGTACAGCAAGTCACTATCACTTCCTGTGATGTATACTGTTTCTCATTAGCGTATCAAGCCAAACCCTTTTGTATCTCCCTGTGCCCCACTAAATCTCTGATTCTACCAATGAACATTAACACTCTGAGTGTAATCTTCTATATCTTTCTCCCTCAGATTACTGGGGGAAAGTGAGGACTGCAGATGCTGGAAGTCAGAGTCGAAAAGTATGCTGCTGGAAAAGCACCCTCGGATAATTATCTAGCTTTCCTTAAATGCATCAATGCTATTTGCCTAAACCTTATAGCAGTGAGGAATTCTAAATAACTAACTAATATTCACTGCTTAGTTCTAGTCTCCCTCACAGATAAAAACATCTTAGAACATAGAACATAGAAGAATACAGCGCAGTACAGGCCCTTTGGCCCTCGATGTTGCGCCGATCCAAGCCCACCTAACCTATACTAACCCACTATCCTCCATATACCTATCCAATGCCCGCTTAAATGCCCTTAAAGAGGGAGAGTCCACCACTGCTACTGGCAGGGCATTCCATGAACTTACGACTCGCTGAGTGAAGAACCTACCCCTAACTTCAGTCCTATATCTACCCCCCCTTAATTTAATGCTATGCCCCCTTGTAATACCCGACTCCATACGCGGGAAAAGGTTCACGCTGTCAACCCTATCTAACCCCCTAATCATCTTGTACACCTCAATCAAGTCACCCCTAAACCTTCTTTTCTCTAATGAAAACAGCCCCAAGTGTCTCAGTCTTTCCTCATACGATCTTCCTTCCATACCAGGCAACATCCTGGTAAACCTCCTCTGCACCCGTTCCAGTGCCTCCACATCCTTCCTATAGTATGGCGACCAAAACTGCACACAATATTCCAGATGCGGCCGCAACAGAGTCTTATACAACTGCATCATGACCTCAGTACTCCGGAACTCAATTCCTCTACCAATAAAAGCCAGTACGCCATATGCCTTCTTCACCGCACTATTTACCTGGGTGGCAACTTTCAGAGATCTGTGTACATGGACACCAAGATCCCTCTGCTCATCCACACTACCAAGTATCTGACCATGAGCCCAGTACCCCATCTTTTTGTTATTCTTCCCAAAGTGAATCACCTCACACTTAGCTACATTGAATTCCATTTGCCACCTTTCTGCCCAGCTCTGCAGCTTCTCTATATCCTGCTGTAACCTGCCACATCCTTCCTCACTGTCAACAACTCCTCCGACTTTCGTATCATCCGCAAACTTGCTCACCCAACCTTCTAACCCCTCTTCCAGGTCATTTATAAAAATGACAAACAGCAATGGTCCCAAAACAGATCCTTGCGGAACACCGCTAGTGACGGCACTCCATGAAGAAACTTTGCCATCAACTACTACCCTCTGTCTTCTTCCATCCAGCCAATTCCTAATCCAAACCTCCAACTCACCCTCAATGCCATATCTCCGTATTTTCTGCAGTAGCCTACCATGGGGAACCTTATCAAATGCCTTACTAAAATCCATATATACCACATCTACCGCTTTCCCCTCATCAACCTCCTTCGTCACCTTTTCAAAGAATTCAATAAGGTTTGTGAGGCACGACCTGCCCTTCACAAAACCATGCTGACTATCCTTGATCACATTATTCCTATCCAGATGTGCATAAATCCGATCCCTTACAATTCTCTCTAAGACTTTGCCCACAACAGAAGTGAGACTCACCGGCCTATAGTTACTAGGGTTATCCCTACTCCCCTTTTTGAACAAGGGAACCACATTTGCTATCCTCCAGTCTTCTGGCACTACTCCTGTAGACAAAGAGGACATAAAAATCAAGGCCAATGGCTCTGCAATCTTCTCCCTTGCCTCCCATAGAATCCTAGGATAAATGCCATCAGGCCCAGGGGACTTATCTATTTTCACCTTTTCCAGGATTTCCAACACCTCTTCTCTACATACCTCAAAGCCATCCATTCTACTTATTTGTGACTCAGTATTCACATCGACGACAATGCCCTGTTCCTGAGTAAATACTGAAGAAAAGTATTCATTCAGTGTCTCCCCAATCTCTTCCGCCTCCACACGCAACTTCCCACTACTATCCTTGACTGGACCTATTCCTACCCTAGTCATTCTTTTATTCCTAACATACCTATAGAAAGCCTTAGGGTTTTCCCTAATCCTACCGACTAAGGACCTTTCATGTCCCCTCCTTGCTGCTCTTAGCTCTTTCTTCAGGTCCTTCCTGGCTACCCTATAACTCTCAATCGCCCCAATTGAACCTTCACGTCTCATCTTGAGATAGGCCGCCCTCTTCCATTTAACAAGGGATTCCAATTCCTTATTAAACCACAGCTCCCTCGCACGACCCTTTCCTCCCTGCCTGACAGGTACATAATTATCAAGGACACTCGATAGTTGCTCCTTGAACAAGCTCCACATATCATTTACACTCTTGCCTTGGAGTCTACTTTTCCAAGCCACACATCCTAAGTCATGCCTCACCGCATCATAATTTCCCTGACCCCAGCTATAACTCTTGCCCTGTAGTACACACTTATCCCTCTCCATCACGAGAGTAAAAATCATCGAATTATGGTCACTATCCCCAAAGTGCTCACCTACCTCTAATTCTAACACCTGGCCTGGTTCGTTACCCAGAACCAAATCCAGTATGGCCTCACCTCTTGTTGGCCTGTCTACATATTGTGTCAGGAAACTCTCCTGCACACATTGAACAAACACTGACCCATCTAACGAACTTGAGCTATAGCTTTCCCAATCAATATCAGGAAAGTTAAAGTCCCCCATAACAACCACCCTATTACTGTCACTCATCTCCTGAATCACCTTCCCTATCCTTTCTTCAATGATTCTAGGACTATTAGGAGGCCTGTAAAAGACTCCTAACAGGGTGACCTCACCTTTCCTATTCCTAACCTCAGCCCAAACTACCTCAGATGGCAAGTCCTCATCCATCGTCCTTTCCACCACTGTAATACTATCTTTGACAAGCAATGCCACACCTCCCCCTCTTTTACCCCCACCTCTGACCCTACTAAAACATTTAAATCTTGGAACCTGCAACAGCCAATCCTGTCCCCGTTCTAGCCATGTCTCCGTAATAGCCACAACATCGAAGTCCCAGGTACCAACCCACGCTGCAAGTTCACCTACCTTATTTCGTATACTTCTTGCATTGAAGTATACACACTTCAAGCCACTTTCCTGTTTACAGGCACCCTCCTTTGAAATTGATGCCATGTTCCTAACCTCCCTACACTCCAGGCCCTGCACCCTGAAGCTACAATCTGGGTTCCCATGCCCCTGCAGAGTTAGTTTAAACCCCCCCCAAGAGCACTAGCAAACCTCCCCCCAAGGATACTGGTGCCCCTCAGGTAACCCTAAGGTAATCTTCTCTAAGGTAACCCTATCAAACCCTTTCATAATCTTTCAAGGCTTTTCAAACAGCACAAGGTTAATTCTCTTTCAGAATGGAGCATTTCTTGTACAAAAGTCATTAGGTTCCACTACTACTTCCAGGTTTTATTTGTCTTGCTAGAGAAGAGAGCTTTTAGCATCAAAATCAATTCAGCATGCCCACTTTCATTGAGGATGCCTCAGCCAAGTAGTAAGAGTGCCACAAGTGGCCTGTTCCAGTCTAGCAATGTGGTTAAGCTGGTGACAGAATATAAGGCCGCATGCACGGTTTCACTGCGTCTGATGACAGGAAGTCACTGATGGAAATCCCGTTATTAATTGATAAGCCATTGTCTTCACATGACAACTAGGCTGAAAAGATTTTAAAATTTAAAAAAATGTTTCATACAGTCGGTAAAATAAAACCAACTGCATTAAATGCTGAGCCCACTTTAGTGATTTTATACAACTGCACCAGTTGATAGATTTGATGGTAATACAAGGTAAACAAATGGAAATTTAATGTTTCTACCCACTTAGTCATAGAGTTATACAGCATGGAAACAGACCCTTCGGTCCAACTTGTCCATGCTGACTAGACATCCCATTTCATCCTATTTCCATTTGCCAGTATTTGGTCTATATCCCTTCTTATTCATGTGCCCATCCAGTTGCCTTTTAAATGTTGTAATTGTACCCAACTCCACCACCACCTCTGGCAGCTCGTTCTATACATGCATGCTCTCTGTCTGGAAAAAGTTGCCCCTCTGGTTCCTTTTACATCTTTCTCCTCTCACCTTTAAACTTATGTTCTCTAGTTTTGGATTCCCCCATCCTGGGAAAAACACCTTGACTATTTATCCTATCTGTGCCCCTCATGACTTTATAAACCTCTTGAAGTCTAATCATTTTTAATAATTTAAAATGGCCTAGAAGCATTTAGATTTCACTACAGATGAATAAAGTCCCATAATTACATGATTCTTTGTCACAAAATCATTCCAGGCCTCCTTGTCTTCAGCCACTCTCACTCCTGCTTGTACTTTTTTACAAGCACCTTTTTGAAAGTACAAATAAACAACAACCATTTGATTCTGATCCTTTCTCTTGCCTCAACAAAAAAAATCCATCGTTAGTTAAATGTGTCCTTAACACATCAATGCTGACTCTCCTTCATTAGTCTGCATTTGTTAAAGTGGTTGCTAATTTTCCACTTTTACTGATGTTAAATTGACTGGCATGTTATTGCCAGGTTTGTTTATCTCCTCTTTTGTGTAAGCCTGCAATGATCTGACACTATTCCTGTATTCAAGGAGGATTGGAAGATCACCTCTGCAACTTGAGCCCCTACCTCCCTGAAACTTAGTAAATTAATCATGGCTTTTTACAAGTCCACATCATATGCAAGACTTTTAACAGGTTTGTGTATAGTTGCTTAAATATATTAATAACTGCCCATTTGTCACTCTCAATTTTAGTGCACTAATGTTTGCGTTGTTCTAGCTGCTAGTTAAACATTGGCCAGGTTTATGTATACAGAGGAACCTCAATTATCCGAAGGACACGGACGGGCAGTATTTCGTTCGGTTAATCGAATGCCGGATAACATAGTTTAGCTGAGCATCAGGACCCTGCGATCTTGTCAGATAATCCGATATTCAGATAATCAAATGCCAGATAATCAAGGTTCCTCTGTACACTTGTGGCTACGTGATCATACTGTATAACCTAGCGTCGTACGTGGATCTGCTGAACAGAACTCTTCCAAGTTCTTTGGTTATGTTGGTGCTGTAGTGACCTCCAGTGGTAGGCGGTGTGTATGGGAACATATGAATCTATTGCTTTTTGCTGATTGTGAATTTCCTGTCATGTTGTGCACAGATTCATATGGATTGGATTCTTAGCTTGCAGATGATGCTCCACACATCACAATGTGGATTCTTTGTGCTTACTCCTCCATTACAATCCATTTATCTAATCTTTGTCATCTTTAATTTATGCAGCATTTCAAATGTTTTGTGTTCTGATTCCAGACCAGTCCACCAAATTATGATCTGGTTAGGAACCGGTAATCTTTTACCTTTTTAAAGTAGACAAAAGTTGAGATCCAGAGAACTTAAGAGAATAAAGCCACATGATACTTTGGACAAAGAACAATAATTTACTAGTCAAGTTAAAACAGTAATACAGTGTATTTCTTATGCTCAGAATAAATATATGGTAAATGTGTACAATAGACTGTGATCCAAAATCGCACAACACACAGCAAATACCAAATGTGATCAAGTCAGGTCCCACAGATTTCTTATTCATTTCCCACAGAAGTTAATGATATCATTGGGTATCAACTGTCGTTAAACTTCAGAAGGGATGATAATTCTTCACTTTTGCTAACCTGGTATTGAAACTCTCTGTTGAGACTCACTCTGTCATGGATTGCCTTGAAGTATCCCATTCTAATTGATCACTTTCTTTGGGTTATGTGTTCCCCTAAACTCCAAAACTGCACTTCAGTACTCATTCACAAGCATAATTCCAGCTCTCTATTGACACCTAGCTTCACCAAGTCACTTATGCCCCTGGGTTTTCTCCCAGCTCCAATCACTGTTTGTGAGCTTTTCAACCCCTCATAGCTGCACTGAAGTAGCTCCCCAGCAATATGTATCCTGACTCCGATACGTAATCTCCCTACTAATTCCAAGAACCTCTTCCTGAGTTCTAACACCCCGCAACCACCTAGCTGCTCTTGACTACTACCAACCCCCCGAAATGGAATCTGTGTGGTTCAGCTGCCTTCTCGGCGATACAGCTTACTGGAGCATTCTGAACATGGAGCCTGCTACTGCCTCTGCTTGTTTTCCAACTAACTATGACTTTTTGATTCCTTCAGTGATGTCCAAACTGTCCTTAGTGCAAGGTTATCAATAAGTTACTAAACCCCTTTGCAATTGCTGGGCAAAATTGAATGTTGTCACCTAACAACTCTCTAACAGAGTGTGCTCTGAATACTATAATTCATAGATTGGTGGCTTGTAAACCCAAAACAATCCTGACAATAAAAAGAATCGTTACACCCCATTAGTTTGCTGATACTGACGGTTCTAAGCAAGGATCTGAACCTGGTTTTTTAATTAAATGAAACAAAGCACTGCAAATGCTGGAGATCTGAAACAAAAACAGAAATTGCTGGTGAAACTAAGTTCTGATGAAGTCACCACACTTGAAACTTTAAGTTTATTTTCTTCTCATGGATGCTCCAGACCTGCTGAGTTTCACCAACAATTTCTGGTTTTGTTTCTTATTTTAAAAAAAAGTTCTTGAGTAGGCTGTCTGTCTAACTTCCTGTAGAGAAAATGATTTTGATCTGCTTCAAGAAGACCACCATCATCCCAGTATCAAAAAAAACCCACATGCAACGTGCCTTAATGACTACCATTCAGTGGCTCTGACATCCCATCATCATGAGGTGCTTCGAGAGGCTGGTCATGGCACACGGCAACTAGAGCCTCCCAGCCTGCCTCGAAACCCTGCAATTTACCTACTGACGTAACAGGTCCACAGCAGACACCATTTTCTTAGCCCTACACTCATCCCTGGAACATCTGGACAACAAGGACACCTACATCAGACCCTTACTCATCGATTACAACTCTGCCTTCAACACCATAATCCCCTCCAGACTGATCTCAAAAGTCTGGGACCTAAGTCATGACTCCGCCCTCTGCAACTGGATCCTCCACTTTCTGACCCACAGAGCGCAATCGGTGAAGATAGACAACGGCACCTCCTCCATGATAACCCTCAAAACTGCCCCCCCCCCCCCCCCCCCAAGGATGCGTTCTCAGCCTCCTACTGTACACGCTGTATGCCCACGACTGTGTAATCAAATTCTGAATGAATGCTATCTACGAGTTTGCAAACTACACCACTGTGGTAGGATGGATATCAAACAATGATGAGTCAGAATACGGAAAGAAGACAGAGGGTTTGGTGTTGTGGTGCAATGACGACAACCTCTCTCTCAATGTCGGCAAAACAAAAGAACTGATCATTGACTTCAGAAAGAAAGGTGGGGAACACACCCCTATCTACATCAACAGAGTGGAGGTTGAGAGGGTCAAGTTCCTAGGAGTGACGATAACCGACAGCCTGCCCTGGACTTGCCATGTTGATGCAACACTCAAGAAGGCACAACAACGCCACTTCTTCCTCAGAAAGCTTAAGGACACTCACCAATTTTGACAGATGCACCATCAAAAGCATACTATCTGGGTGCATAATGGCCTGGTATGGCAACTTCTCTGCCTGGGACTGTAAAAACTACAGAAGGTTGTGTGCACAGCCCAGTCCATCACAGAAGCCAAAGTTCCATTCATGGACTCCATTTGCACTTCTCACTGCCAACATCATCAAAGACCCTTCCCACCCTGGTAATGCTCTCCTACAACCTTTTCTGTCAGGCAGAAGATACAGAAGCTTGTATCTATGGACGACAGTTTCCAGGAACAGCTCCTTCCCTGCTGTTATTAGACTGATGAGTGGACTCTCTAACTTCAAATAATGTTGATCTTGTTAATGTTGACCTTGTTTCATGCACCTGTGCAGTGTAACCTGTACGCCTCACTCTGTCTAAGCACCCTATGGTCTGTTTGTCCTTGCTTACTATGATCTGCCTGCACTGCTTGCAAACAAAGCTTTTCACTGTACTTAGGTACATGTGACTACAATAAATCAAATCAATTGAGCTTATGAAAATAATTTTGCTTGCTTTACGATTCCAATACCTACTTCAAGCATAGGGGAGCCCAAGTCAGCTTTGATATTGGCAGCAATTACAAAAGGATTACTGCACCACTGAGACTCCACTTTGAGCTGCTTTTGGAATTGGCTGAGAGTCACTCAGATTGTAAAGTGCATATTGACACCACTGTATCAGTAATGAGTTGCTGCAGAGGCCAGTCTTGAAAGTTTCTGATTTCATGACCAAAGCTAAACAGTTTTTTAAGTCCAGGGATTATTTCCTGTGCATTATGCAAAGTGGAGGATAGTTAACATGGTACAATATGATGTGTAAGATAAATCTCAGTTGTTTACGGCAATGTTTGATAGAGGCGAAGGATAATCAAATCATATCCGATCTGGCCAGGTCTATTATATACAGCCATGAAAACCCAAATCTAATCCTCCTGAGGTCCATGCTGATGCTGGCTTGGTGTAGAAGAATTATGTCTGTCTGAAGGTGAGTAGAGCAGATTGTTGAAACTGAGCGAGATCAGAGTCTGAGGAATTTGAGTGGCCGAAACAGGGAAGTAGACTGTGCAGTGTGAGATTGGTGATTGTTTGTGGAAGCATGTGTCTGATAATAACACAAACCAGTTGAATTGTCAAAAATGAATATTCCTTTTTAATATTGTTTTATTTTGTTTCTGGAGCTTAGGCAGGCTGAATATTTACCCTTGTCATTGAAAAGAACTCCAACTAATTAATTTGATCTGTTAAAATGATGAACATTATTTAGCTTTTACATTCTGACACTGTCAGCTAATGTGGACTTGTGCTTTGGGGTTGAGTGAGTAGATTGGATCAGATTAATTTGATTATCCCACTGCACCAGCATGGAAGAAGTGGCGAGCAGCTTTGGTGAGATGAAGATGGGTTAGAAGAAGTGACATGAGATTTTGCAGGCCCTGAGAACTTGAGATTGTGCGAGAGCGGGATGGGAGAAGTTGTGATTGTGCTGGAAGAAGAACTTGCTCATGCATATTTATTGCTTGTGCACATTTATGATCTGTGTATGGTTCCTGGCTCCGTATAATCCACATTCTTTTCCAAGCACCTATTTAATGTTCAACCTATTTTATTTTTCTGCCTTTTTCAATGAGGTTTTCCCACAGTCACTTCTTCTGTGCACAATGGTTGCATTTTCGTGCAACCCCATGTGATTAAAAAATTATGCTTTAGAAACAGCACTTAAAGTGTTGGCGATGTAATCACCTTACAGTGAACACACGTTTTAGAAGTTCACGCTTTAGAAAGTATGCCTAATTCATCAATCATGTTACAGCGAATTCGCGGTCACAAAATGTGTGTTATAGCAGAGCAATTGTATTTTTAAAGGGCATTGTGACTTTCGTTAAGCAGTTACATGGTTAACAGTAAATTCCCACACAGTTGTCTGAGTGAAATGATTAAAACGTTTAGAAATGCTGAACAATGGAGTGCATATAGAGGTATAGAGATAAACAGATCCTTTGGTCTAACTCGTCCATGCCGACCAGATATCCTAATCCAATCTAGTCCTGTTTGCCAGCAGTTGGTCCATATCCCTCTAAAGCCCTTCCTATTCATTTACCCATTCAGATGCCTTTAAATGACGTAATTGTATCAGCCTCTACCACTTCCTCTGGCAACTCATTCCATACTTGCACCTCCCTTTGCGTGAAAAGGTCCCATTTATATCATTCCCCTTTCTCACCCTAGACCTATGCCCTCTAGTTCTGCACTCCCCTACCCTAGGGAAAAGACCTTGCCTATTTACCCTATCCATACCCTCATGACTGTATAAACCTCTATGAGGTCACCCCTCAACCTCCGACGCTCCAGGGAAAACAGCTTATTCAGCCTCTCCCTATAGCTCAAATCCACCAACCCTGGCAACATCCTTGTAAATCTTTTCTGAACCCTCTCAAGTTTCACAACATCCTTCTGATAGGAGGGAGACCAGAATTATATGCAATATTCCAACCTAACCAATGTCCTGTACAGTCGCAACATAATCTCCCAACTCCATTACTCAATGCTCTGACCAATAAAGGAAAGCATACCAAATGCCTCCTTCACTATCCTATCTACCTGCGACTCTACTTTAAAGGAACTCTAAACCTGCACTCCAAGGTCTCTTTGTTCAGCAACATTCCCCAGGACCTTACCATTAAGTGTATCAGTCCTGCTCTGGTTTGCTTTTCCAAAACTCAGCATCTCTCATTTATCTAATTTTAACTCCATCTGTCATTCCTCAGCTCATTGGCCCATCTGATCAAGATTCCATTGTACTCTGAGGTAACGTTCTTCACTGTCCACTATACCTCTAATTTTGGTGTCATCTGCAAACTTACTAACTATATCTCCTATGTTCACATCCCAATCATTTATTATAAAAGATGAAAAGCAGTGGACCTAGCCCCAATCCTTGTGGCACACCACTGATCACAGGCCTCCAGTCTGAAAAGCAACCCTCCACCACCACCCTCTGTCTTCTACCTTTGAGCCAGTTCTGTATCCAACTGAATAATTCTCCCTGTATTCCATGAGATCTAACCTTGCTAACCGGTCTCCCATGAGGAACCCTGTCGAACACCCTACTGAAGTCCATATAGATCACATCCACCACTCTGCCCTCATCACTCATATAAACTTAAAATACACATATCTTCAAGTGTTTTGTGTAAAATCTGACTCAGTACAAACTGTAACAGTGTTGTTGTCTTTTATTGGTATTGGAACACCTATAAATAATGGACCTCTTAGAAATGTTCATCATGCTATCATGGTTCTTCCTTTATTTATTTCCTTAGATCCGAGTGAACAGCTCTGAGAAATTTAAAGTGAAGCAAGTAGATGATGAAAAGGAGCTAGAAATTGCAGGGGTGTGGAGTTGGATTATCGAGTCGACAGCATCCATGTTAAAGGAGAAAGTGAATGAAACTTACATTAACGTTGATCTTTTCAGCAACAAATCCTGCTTTAAAGTGGAACCGAGCAACACTGAGGCTTGGTATGACGTTCTGTTGACAAGACGTGAGTTTTTTTTAATCAATTTGATCTGTCATAATTCCTTGCATTTTGCAATTGTGATTACAGCAGAAATTCACTTCCTTACTTTATATCTATGCTGCCATCTTCTCTCTAATAGAACGTCTTTCATAATGTTGATTGTTGCTGTTGAGGACTTTTTTTGTATAAATGTCTTGCCAATTGTTTCTATCCACAGGCAGTTTCCTACAAATTGAATCTAAAGCTTTGTAAACCAAGCCAACGGTTTAAAAACAGGCCAAATCAAAATACCCTCTTGATTTTGGTGAAATGCTTCCTGGAGAGTGTGAGATATGTCCACCATATCACTGATTTTCTGAAAAACAGGGAAATATCACCCTACTGGAGTCCTTCTAACACAGCCTAAATGGTTCCAGAATTATATTTTTACAAGTAAAATAATACAAAGAAGCAGATTGACAAGCAAATTACAAACAAAGTATATGTATATTCTTGAATATAAAATATTCCTTTTTTATTCTTCTCTGGACAACTGTCTCTCTGAGATTCAGTCAGTCTGTGGTGTATGTTAGATGCAGAATATTTCATTCTTATATGTTGAATTGTACTGAGGTCGATGCCTACACACTTCAGCCCTCTCCACAACCTGATCCAAATGATTGTGCTTCACATATGTTTATCTACAGGCTATTTGACTGTGGATTATGGAAACTGCTTCATCTGAACTTGGTGGTCCTGCGTAAATGTTTTTGGGGGGATAAAACAACAGTCAGTTCTAAATTATTTGAACAATTCAGAAAGAAGTGGGGCTCTTTTTAAAAAAAAATTCTTTCTGGGTGAATTTTAAGTCTGCATATTTGTTGAACAACTTCACTGTGCATCCTTCTCAACTCCGTCCTATCCTTTCCAGGTTTTGATCCACAGCTGATCCTTATCTTCACTTTTGGGCTGCTGCTGTTCTTCTATTCTGAAACCTTAAGCAGGTAAGATAGAGGGAAGGAGTAAAATAATTTTGCACGAGCAAATAAATGTTAGAGACACGGCAAGCAAACTAGCTATGGTGATGGTTAATGTATTGTTTTTTGTTAAAAATAAGTAGTTGTCTGCTATTCTCATGGGTGTTGATTTTTTAAAAGTTTTGAATATCTTACTTCAGATATGATAGAAACCTGCTGACACTTTTTTTTATGATAAGAGAAGGGAATGTGTTGGCCTTCTGAAAATATTGTGTAGTATTCTACATGAACAGTTCATCCTTGTCCCCTTGCGCAAACTCTCACTTAGCCATCTGCTCAAACGTAGTCATCTAGAGGTTTCTATCTACCAAAGCCATTTCGACCACTTCTCATTTCCTTTTTAACAGCTACGTTGTCCTGCTTGCTGCAAGTCCTTCTGCAGTTCACTCCACCTCTGCAAAATGTGTCTGTTTCCTCCCCCCCAACCATTCTTTTGTAATATTCTACAAATTCCAAATTTCTCTAGCCTTCCACCCAGCTCAACCAAGGTACTGCACTTAACCCATTCAATAAATTTCTTGCCTGTCTTGGCCCTTGAGGTTCTTTTATCCCTACTGTTTCTATGGTATACTTCCTAATTCTATTCTTGAATCGAAAGGCCACAGTGTGGAGAACAATTTGTGCGTCAATGGCCTTATGTGCAACATTTAAAAGCAGCACAAGAATCTGATGCCTGAAACACTTTAGAAGTACATATCAAAAGTAGGTAGTGCATCTAAAAGCAATGCAAGACCCAGGCAGAAGCAGCAACGCAATAAAAAGGCAGTGCCATTAAATGCCGCAAAAGAACCAGGTGACAGCAGCAGTGCAGCAAAGCAAACCGAAACACGGGCAAAAGGCAATTGAACAGGCCGTGCAGCAAAGTGCATCAGGATGCACAGCGCATTTTAAACGTAATGCAACACACATTCCAGGCAACCACAGATGTGGTTGGGATGAATGGTGCATTTAAAAACTTTGCAAGAATCAAGCAGCAATGGGATTGCAGTAAGGTGCATCAGAATGGGCAGCACGTTTTCAACATAAAGCTATGCACATGCTAAGCAACCACAGTTGTGTTGCAAAGTACATCGGGATAAACAGTGCATTTAAGAACCTTGCAAGAGCTAAGCAGCAATGGCATTGCAGTAAAGCACATCAGAAAAGACAACACTGTTATACGCAATGCATGAGCCAAACAACAGCACCAAGACAGAGGTGAGGAAAATGTCAAAAAGTGACATCGACAACAAGCCCAGGAAGGAACAGCAGAACATCTAACTCAGTTAAGTAATTCATTTGTTATACACCTTTTAAGCTTAAAAGGTAAATGAGTACATATAAATGGATCAGAATAATTAGCCAAATGTGTTAAATTAATATCTCTACACAGATTAAAAAATAAAGTCATTAATTAGATATTAAGATAAACGTTTGACAAATTAATACTAGGCCTAAAGTGAGTCTATTGGCTGTAGTTGAGTTCAAGGAACTTTAACATTTTAAGGATATAAAGGATAGTTTTCTGTAGAGTTAGTTGCAGAATACAGTCAGATCTTAGAATAAAATTCAGGTGTGGTAAGGGGAGAGTGTGTCTCTGAGCCTGCGGGGTAAAGGGAACCAAGGGAAGATAGTGGAAGAAGCCTCACAGATGCATTCCTGTCCAACTTTGCATGACATAGAATCAAGGCAGGGAAATGAGGTTAAGCTGGAGATTGGCGATGGTCCGACTTGAACAGATGAGTGAACTTGCAGGCTCAATAGCCTCTTGCTTTCATACGTTGATTGTTCACCAGTAGATTAATGATGCGGCTTAATTATCTAAAATCTTACTGTCTTTTTCTTCTCATAACTGGAGGGTATAGTGAATGACAGCTATCTTCACCCCTATACTCAGTTTTTGCCCTTTTTTGTGTCCAGCACCAAATGTGAGGTATGTGTAGATTTCTTCATCTCAAAGATAAAGACTATCTGTTTCCTTACTTGGCTTGATCCCACACCTCTTTCAGATTTTCCCTCATCCCTGACATTTCCCGATTTACTGATTGGTGGTAGTTCCAAATGTTGCGCTCTCATTGAGAGACCTATTTGGCTGTAACCATTTCTGCATGCCTCACTCGCTAAGGAGCCATTGCATAATCAGATTTGAATTCTTAATAGAATCTGACCAATTCTCTTTGTCCTATTGCTACGACATGACCGAGGTTCATGTCCAATCCAGTGAGTTTTGATCTGAGTGGGGCTTGCTTTCTTGCATGAATTTTAGAGCGGACAGAATCTAATGAATTTACCCCTGATGCCTTTCCATGCCATCAAATGAATGGCTCTGGATTTGAGGCCTGGTGTCAGTCAGCTGATCAAACTCTGAATTGGAATGTTGTGCTGAAGGTTGGGAAGAAAACATAGGAAAAGTTGACACAATAGTAAGGAGCAATTTTTTTTTCTTTCAAAAAAAAAGAGGCCAGATAGTTTTGAATTTTGGTTGCAGCAATAAGAGTTTTGTTGGAAGTCTGTTTATAATTTTTGGCTTTTTGTGTTTATAGAAGATACCAGCTGGTGCTAGGGGAGATATGCTGTCATGTTGGTGTTGCTATTTTACATATAGATCAAACATATTTGACATTCTTCCTTTCAGGAGTCAGCTTTTCTTCTATACAACAGGAATGGGCTTTGGAGTTTTGGCTTCACTCCTCATTCTCGTCTTTGTCCTCGCTCGTTTACTCCCCAAGGTAGGTTGATGAGCACCTTTCCCTAGTGTGAAAAGTTTACTCATTTCTGTTTCTGTAACCTGTTTTGTGAGCATGACTTGGTACAGTAATTGAGTTTTTTTGTAATAATGATGAATATCTGAACATCTTCACATTTTTTGTAGCCGTTGTCACATTGGTGTTTCCAAACATAATGCATGCTTGGTACAAGGTGAAACCCGTGTGAAATGTTCCAATCTCCAAAGAGGAGTCATTTCTGTACCACTGTGAATTTTGTCTTCAAAATACTTTTAATGAACTTATAATATGCTGAATTAAGAGGAGTTATCTGCTATGTGTATTGCTGGAAGCTGGGTAGAGACATTCCGAGTTACTGTTTTATCAGAGATACTGGTGTATTTGAATGGGATGGTTTGTTGGTTAAGTGATTATTGTGAAGATTACTTTGGGGAAGAACAAAATTGACTGTTCAGAAAGTTGGAGTTTTCCTTTAGTATCTGAATGTTGCTTTGACTGTTCCACGATCCAGGATGAATGTTCCCCATGTAGTTAAACACCAAAGAAAATTGTTAACTTTTCAAATTTTTTTCTCCCTTTGTAGAAAAGTTCTCTCTACTTGCTGATGGCAGGCGGTTGGTCCGTGTCTCTGTATCTGATCCAAGTGACACTGAGGAATTTACGTTTTCTGCTAAGAGAGTGTTGGCAGTATGTTTTAGGTAAGACGGTTTACTGTTTTTAATGTAGTAGATATAGAATTTATTATAAAATGAATTCCAGTAGTTTGATTCCTGCAACATCTCCATTTTCTTGGTGCAGAAGGAGGCCATTTAGCCCATCATGTCTGCACCAGTTCTCTGAGCGTTGTGACTTGGTAATATTCCCCTGTTTTTTTTCTCATAACTCTTCACATTGTTTGTGAGAAACCAATGCTCTTTTGAATGCCTCTATTGAATCTGCCTCCACCATGCTTCCAGACAGTGCATTCCAGATCCTAACTACTTGTGTGAAAAAGGTTTTTCCTGTGTTACATTGGCTTCTGCTCTGTTTAGTCCCCTCATGATTTTGAAAACTTCTTTCAAATCTCCAGTTAGCCTTCTTTTCTTCAAAGAAAATAGACCCAACTTCTCCAATCTATCTTCATAATTGAAGTTTCTCATCCCTGGAACCTTGCTTGTAAACCTTCTCCACTCTCCAATTCATTCATGTTTTTCCTGAAGTATGGTATCCAGAACTGTACATGATACTCCCACTGAAGTTGAACTAATGTCTTATACAAGTTTAACATGACCTCCATTCTCTATGCTCCTATTAGTAAAGTGATAGCTTTTACTCTCATTTCAATAGGATTTTGCAGCTAGTGACTTTACCTTCAGACCATTACTTCAATTGTATAATTATATTGGTGTTGAGGTTAATAGCCAAGGATGAATACACTGTCTTGAGATACTGAAACTACATTCTCTTACCATTGGATATAAAACCGTACCTCCCGTGATACTGGATAAACAAAACTGAGGCTAAGTCCTATCTTCGGAACTTTTATCTCCCAAGTGTTTTCTCCTTTCCATTAAAAAAAACGTGAATGAGGCAAACATCTTCCATGAGGTTCTGAGCTATATTTCCAGAGGAGAACTCAGTTTAATTGATTTGTGTTCTGTGTGAGGGACCAGATCAGAAACTCTCAAGCTCTAGTATTTTTTAACAACTGCCTTTGTGGGAAAAGAGCCAAAACTCACTCAGCTCTTGGGAGTATGTGCAAGTTGTTTCTGCTTCCATTGTGTGGGATAGTTGATGGGAGACGACAAATGTCACATGGTGCCATTTGTCAATAGAATAACCATGGTATTGTACACAGCAGAAGAGGAATAACTGGCCAAATTGTGTGCTTGTTTAACTTTATCCAACACCCTTTCCTGAAGAAGGGCTTATGTCCGAAACGTCGATTCTCCTGCTCCTTGGATGCTGCCTGACCTGCTGCGCTTTTCCAGCAACACATTTTCAGCTAGCAAGGATGTTGCCAGGGTTGGAGGATTGGAGCTACAGGGAAAGGCTGAATAGGCTGGGGCTGTTTTCCCTGGAGTTTTGGAGGCTGAGGGGTGACCTTATAAAATCATGAGGGGCATGGCTAGGATAAATAGACAAGGTCTTTTCCTGGGATGGGGGACTCCAGAACTAGAGGGCACAGGTTTAGGGCGAGGAGGGAAAGATATAAAACCGACCTAAGGGGCAACTTTTTCACGCAGAAGGTGGTGTGTGTATGGAATGAGCTGCCAGAGGAAGTGGTGGAGGCTGGTACAATTACAGCATTTAAAAGGCGTTTGGATGGGTATATGAATAGGAAGGGTTTAGAGGGATATGGGCCTAGTGCTGGCAAATGAGACTAGATTGGGTTGGGATATCTGGTTGGCATGGATGGGTTGGACCAAAGGGTCTGTTTCAGTGCTGTACATCTCTGTTACTCTGTTCCTCTAAGTGCTCTCTTTCTCAAAGCACAGTCTTCCTGTTTGATAATATTTACAAATTGGAAGTGTTGTTGTCTTTTATGGATTTATATTACTGAGTCATTAGTGTGTTTTTTTTTGCCTAGGGAACTGGTGTGTATCACATGGGAGGACAGTAGTGTAAAAAGCAAGAAAGTGCAGATTTTGATACTTGGAAAAATATTTCTGTTGTCTCCTCAGTGACACATGACATTCAAGCTAGCTAGGTGACCAACTTCAATATCTACCAATGCTTTTGTCAGCAGCAAACAGGATGTGAATTGAGAAGGAACCTGGTATTCACTCTTATTGTTTTCCCTCCTTTGTAATTGTTACAGTCCTTGAAGAGACCAATTAACTTTTTAAGGAATGAATTCTCCAATGTCCAACAGAAATAACTGAAGGACAATTTTGTGCTTTAAGACTTTAATTGTAACAAACAAGCTAAAGTCAAGATAGACAAAATATTGCATAACCGGCAACTAATACACTAAGCTCAAGAAAAGATACCACTCGTTAACTAATGAACAGTTAAATATATGCTTGCCTAATGGTGACTTTGTAACTATCATCAATTGTTGTAAGAACCTATCTGCTTCACTAATGTACTTCAGGGAAGGAAATCACTCATCCTTACCTGGTCTAGCCTACATGTGACTCCAGACCCACAGCATAGTGTTTGACACTTAATGGGCCTCTGAAATGGCCCTAGCAAGCCAGTCAGTTCATGTGCCGATTAGAGATAGGCAACAAATGCTGTCCAGCCAGTGGCGTCAACATTCCATGAACAAAGGAAATACTTTTGATACATTTTTACTTTAACGTCACCCTTCCAGTAAATATGTAGCCTTAAGGATTAAGTTCCAAGCTTTTCAGCAGGCCCCCTTCTCTCTGGCAATGCTAAATTGAGTCTTCCAGTGTTCCTGGAAAATTATTCCATGTTGTCTTTGGAGTATCCTTGAGCCAACTTTTTAAAAAAAATCTTTTGTGGGTGTCACTAGCTAGGCCAGTATTTATTGCCTGTCCCTAATTGCGGCTTGTACTGACTGGGCTGTTGGGCCATTTCAGAGGGCAGCAGCACATTGCTATGGGTCTGGAGTCACATTTAGGCCAGACCAGTTAAGGATGGCAGACGTTCTTCCCTAAAGGGCATTAGTGAACCCGGTGGGTCTTTATGACAATCAACAGTAGGGTTACGTGTTTGCCATTAGGCTCGCATTTTATTCCAGATTTTTATTGAATTCGTATTGCGTCATCATGGTGGGATTTGAGCCAGTGCCCCGAACGTTAGCCTGGGATTATGGATTATTAGTCCAATGCTATTACCATTATGCAACCACTTTCCTCCAGTAGCAAGGCCCACTTCAGTGACTCCTTATTTCTTAATTCTCTTCCAGCAGAAAACCAATTCTGACGAGCATCCTGCTTGGTTGCTAATTAAAAAAAAACACAGGTTTTACCACTGTCCTCCTCCCCCACACCCACACAAAAAAAAACTTGCTCTATCTAGGGCGAGGGGGAGGAGGAGAGAAAACAACAGTTGGCCCTGGTAAAGTACCATGTTTGTACCAGTAAAAAGATACTTTAACACTCTCTTCTGCCTTCATTATTCTGCCAGCCCCGCTCACTTTACCAAATAGTAGTGTTGAGTGTACCTGCCTCCTGTTAGCCCTTGGTTAATAGCACACTGCAAATGAGAAATTACCTAGACTGTGACATACAGATTATGAAGCTAAAACATATATTATGTAATTTTATGAAGGTTTTTCTTCCTGTACTATTGCTGTTTCAGGTTATGTGACAATATCTGCCTTTGTCAGTTTTGCTGTCTGTTACAAGTATGGTCCACTGGAGGAGGACAGAAGTATCAATCTTCTAAACTGGGCCCTACAACTCATTGGACTGTTACTAATATACTTTGGTATCCAAGTACAACAAGTTGCTCTGGCACTCATCATTGTAGCTTTCTGCATCAAGAACCTAGAGCGTCCACTTAGGTGGATGTACACGGCATACAAGTAAGTGTTTTGTGTAGAAACTCTTCCCTGAAATTTAAATAACTTAATGTTCAATTGTGGGCAAATGGACAAAACCAGATTTGTTGTCCTTTTGTTTGGAACAAGTGAATCACATTGTCTGCTTTGTAGCAGAGTAATGCCAGAGAAAACTAAAACTAATTATTAAAGAGAATATCTTGACACTGGTTTTGGAAAAGGATTCATGACGCCAATGCTAGATGTACAGCAATAACATGGAGAACAGAATTTGAATCCAAGTCTTGATTTGTTTGAGATAATAATATGTTTATGCAGTGCCTTTTAATATATAAATACATCCTAAGGCACTTCAGAGATGTAATCACAAAATGATTTGTCAAGCCCATGAAGAAAACCAGGTGACTAAAAGCTTGGTTGATGTGGTAGGTTTTAAGATAATTCTTAGAGGAGATTGGGAAGGGGTATTTTGAGGACACCAGTTTGTGTCTTTATACCAGTATCAAGTAACTTCCAGAAATTGTTCTGTGCTGCTTTCACTACATATCTGAGTGACTGTAATTGGAACTGTTGTTTTTTTTCAGAAAAGTAAAAATGATAAAACGAAGGCATTAAGTTCCACCCCCAAGGAATTCAGAGGTTCAAGAAGGCAGCTCACCACCATCTTTTCCAGAGCAGAAAGGAATGGATGTTGAATTTTGAGCTAACCAGCAATCCCAAGAATGAACTCATAAATTGAGTTGTTTAACGAGAGTGCACGTTTCCAATAGGCATTAATGCATTGCTATGCAATGATGCCTTGCTTACATTGCTGACCCTGTTAGTATTGTACCAATAGGCACATCACTGCAATGTCATGAAAGAAGGATAATTTAGAGACAGCACCTGGGGCAGGTCGTAAATAGGTAAAGGCCTGGAAATCATTTAATCATTTGTCCTTAAGATTGTTTAATGGCTCCTAAAATGCATAGAGAACTTGGCAAAATAATTTAGTTTCCCGTAAGGATTCTGGTCATTTGATGGACTGGTCCTTCTGATTTGTCTAAATTCAAATAATTTTTAAGTGTATAATAAACATATACTCTTAAAATCAGGTGATTTCGGGTACATACTGAAGAGGAGAAAGTGTTGACTGTTGCAAGGTAAACCCTGGAATTGGAGAAAAAGGGAAATAAAAAAGCACTCCTTAATAATTGGTGACGTTTCAAAATTTTTAAACTCTAATTTTAGACAAGTGTTCAAGATAAGAGGCAAGCCAAAACCCCGAAAGCTTCTAACTGAGGAGGAATATCAGAGGCAAGGAGAAGTAGAAACGCACAAAGCCCTGATGGAGCTGCAACACTACTGCAGTAGCCCTGAGTTCAATGCATGGAAAATGGTGTCCAGACTTACAACACCAAAGAGGTAATGCTTATCTTTTAAAATGTATTTAAATACTCTTTCTCTATTCCCTAAAAAACATGGGCAAAAAGCCTGTTTCAGGCCCTCGAGCTGGTAGTTGGTTGATGTGCAAGACCTTGGATAACTCTTTTTTTCTCATTTCACCTTTTGGTTAAAGAAGCATCCAAGCCTTAGGTAATTATCTGCCCTTGATCATACAACTGAGATCAGGTGTCATGACTCACTTGGGGTAGGGTCCTTGAAACTGAGCCCTGCTATTCCTGGGGTCATCACAAATGTTCAAAATTTTAAAGTACTCAAAACTCCCCAATTTACCTGATTTTCAGACCCAGCTTGATAGAAAGCATGGAGCAGGTTTCTGTACTTAATGAACATTATTATTTATTACAACTAATTAGATTATAGCAACAGGTAAACCATTCTGAACCATTGACACATAACAAATAATTGACATACAATTAAAATTCTAATCTCCATATAAACTCCCTTTTACACAGACATACAGATGTACAAACATGGAAAGAACACCTGGAAGGAAGGATAAACAGTTCAGTAGACTTCTGACTTTCCTTTTCCAAATACTTCCACTGATTTACAAGAGGCATAGGGCATTTGGTTCACTTTTAAAATGTTTGATTTATCAATTAGAAGTTTCACCTTACAGCAATTGCTGAAGGAAAGATTAACTGGATTTTTTCAGGTTTGAAGTGAGTTTGACTGCAGTCAAGTGTGTCAGCTCCTGAGCTATAACTTGTTCAATTACCTGAGACGCAATCACACGGTAGAGAGTAGTCTTTGATGATGTTAAGTATCGTAAAGGTCCCCATCGGCAGCTCCCTTTGTCTAGATCAACGTGGTGCTGGAAAAGCACAGCAGGTCAGGCAGCATCTGAGGAGCAGGAAAATCGACGTTTCAGGCAAAAGTCCTTCATCAGGGACTGCCTGACCTGCTGTGCTTTTCCAGCACCACTTTGATCTAAACTCTGGTTTCCAGCATCTGCAGTCCTCACTTTTGCCTAGCTCCCTTTGTCTGCCTGTCCTTCTCTCCCTTTGGGCTCTCTCTCCATCTATCACTTACTCCTTTCACCCACCCTGGCTGTCTTCGGTATACACCAGCTTTTTGCTAGCTACTTTCTGAAGAAGGGGCACCAACCTGAAATGTTAACTGTGCTATCTGTCCAAAGATGCAGCCGGACCTGCCGAGTTTCTCCAGCAATTTCTGTTTTTGTTGTATTTCCAGCATCCACCTTCTTTATTTTATTTCAGCTATTTATGATGCTTGACAAGAGTGCTGGCTTACTTGCTTTCAAATCATGCAGGCATCCTTTCAAAACGCCAGCTTTAAAATGGTTCTTCCTCATTTCGCAATTTACAAAACACAATAAAAAGACATAATCCTTGCATTAGTATTTTGGTATGTGCAGAAATTGCAGATTGTAAATGTGCCGTTTTCTTTGTGGGTTGATGCACGCAAGTTGAGTGTCAGCACTGTATCCAACTCCAAATTAAAACCCAGAAAAGCTTAAAAGATTAAATAATGAAGGGTGATCTGACCCATCAAGCCTGCTGCTTTCACAGACTGAATTTGCAAAATAATTTTTCCTAGCTTTAACCACATCCATCAAGATGGTAAGATGTCAGAGAACTTGATTCTTTTTTGTAAGAAAAATTCTAATTATTGGTCAAGACTCTGGCTTGACTTCTGCAACGTTCACTTGGTGCCATGTTGGAGAGATGCATTGTCTTTACACCTACTTGTCATGGTTGGATAACAAAGTGTGAAAACTGCAATGTGCGAATATCGAGGAAGCTACGCTTTTTGGGGTGGGAGAAGATCACACTTCATTCCCTGAGTAGTAAGTTCTGTAATGAAAGGTCAAAGTGGCTGGCTGGAATATTTTATTATTTATCATTTCCTGGATATCAGCAGGCCAGCATTTGTTACGCATCCCTCATAGTGCTCAAACTGAATATGTCACTGGGCCATTTCAAAGGGACAATTAAGAGATCCTCACTGTGAGTCTGAAGTCACATGGAGGCTAGATTAGGAAAGGATGATAGATTTCCTTAACTAAAGGACATAAATGAACCAGATGGGTTTTTATGATAATAAACAGTGGTTTCATGAACACCATCACTGATCACCCTAACACCAAATTTATTAACAGAAGTTAAATTTCACCAGCTGCTGTCTGAGATGCCAAGTGCATTGCTGAGTGAGAGATCACACAGGCAGAAAGCTCCTATGTTTGATCTCTGGTCCGGTATCTAGTTGATCTCGTATGGCATGATGGTAAGAGTGCTAAAACTGACCTCCGTACTCTAGGCTTTGGAAAGTTAATGCCAGCCAGGGTTTCTGCTTCTGGCTGCGCTCTAATGGAATATTGAAAACTGTGGCTGTGGACACAAGGAGAGGAAGCTGGGTCAGAAGATCCAGTTTCAAGTCCCATCCGCCTCTGAGGCATGTCATAACATGTCTACGCATATTTGATTAAATATATTGGGGTCTTATGGTGCAGCTGTGGTGTCCCTACCTCTGGGTTCCAGATTCAAGCTTCACCTGCTCCGGAGGTGTGTTGTATCATGTCCAAGCAAATTGATTAAAAATAATTAAAATAAAAGGAAGATAGGATCCAGTTGTCATTGCCCCTCTGTTGAGCTGGCTGCTGACATACACAATCTACAGATACAAACGATAAGTGTCTTGTTAGATGTCAGACGCCTCTTGGGTCTTAAAGATCCATGCTTTGGAATAGAGAGGGGAAAGTGTGTTTGCATAATTTATGGATAAAGTGATTCTAGGACCAACTGATGCTCTTTCTAAAATTGTCAGTTTGTCTTTTTAATAACTGCATGAAGTGTTGTATTTTGAAATTTTCAAAATGTTTATTGTATGTTTTGAAAAAATCTTATTTGTAACCGTTTTTTTGATTTTTTTTAATAGCTGTTAAGTGTGGGACATTGGTATAACAGTGGAATCTATGTCTCATCCTGCAGATTTGCTGACTTTGTTGAAGGAAAGTCTCATCTCAATCCCAACGAAATTTCTGTTCATGAACAAGAATATGGATTAGGTGGATTATTTTTAGAGGATGAAATCTACGACAATGGTTTCGATGATGACGAATCTTGAGACTGGGCCTAGATAGTACATGTTCCCCAATCGGAGTGAGATCTGTGTATCAAAACCAAGCTCGCTTCCATACTGGAGGAGGCTGCTTGTGCTGCTTCATGCTTGACTTGTCATTTGAAATACTGAAATGATCAAAAAGACAAAAAATTGTAAATTTACATTCAGCAATTCATTTAATTCAATGGAATGTTTCCAAACTGGACTGGATTAGAAGGACTGGAACTGATGTGCTATGTGCAGCAAGTTTGGATTAAGCTTGCAAAAATACTCTCAAAGGTTTGGTGTAGTATCCCTGAATTTGGTCCCTTCTCAGGTGTTTCTATTTTTAATGACTTTACTGACAGTTCTTGACTTTTAAGAATGTCACTGATGCACTGCTTGGAGTTCAAGGAAACCAACAGACATAAATACACTGTGGAAACAATAGTTGCTTTGATCTATAGGGGTGGGAAATGAAAACCACAAGTAGCAGTTTTGAATTCTTTTAACTGAGAGAAATCTTTCAAAAGCCTAATTGAATTTTCAAAATTTTTTAATTTTTTTCTTATCTAAATTGAGCTTCCATAAAATACATTTTACTTTGAAACTCTGACAGCACCACTCTTTTTCTGTTTATTGCTTATCAGTGGAAAGGTTAGATACAGACTATACAAGTTTCATCAGTTGAATAACTGCGTGTACAGTGGAGGCAGATTTTGGCAGCTCAATTGTTACTATTTGATTTTTTTTAAGTGAACTATTTGCTATTGTTTTAATGTCAGTTTCTTACTGTGTGCTTTATACAAAATGTGAACCTTTAACTGAGAATATAAAGATTAACTGTAACGATATATTCAACCAGATTATATCAACTCTGATGTCACCAAGTTGCCAAGACTTTGATGTTTGTAATTTATACATTTGCAAACACCTTTCAGAGCTCCTTTTTCAAAACATGAAGCAGTACAGTATAAGGAATTGTGACAAGTTTTTCTTGTAGCAGTTGTCATTTTTAAACTATTTGATCACATGTTGGGAGTCTTGTGCTGGACATTTTCCTTTCCCTGATGCTGCATGGGGGTTAGATTTAATATTTTAAAAAAGTGAACTATCTTTAGCTGGATGACAATATCTTCTGTCCTTAAAGTAGCTTCAAAGCAAATCAGGTCCAGTAACATATTTTTTAAAAATTCTTTCACTGGATATGTTCTATCGTGGGATGTAGCACCACTGGCAAGGTTAGGATTTGTTGTCCTTGAAGATAATGGTGAGCTGCTGTCTTGAACCATCTGCTGCAGGAGTACATAACCTTGGGCATTCCTTCCCACAATAGTGAAGAAAGAGCGATACAGTTGCAAGTGAGGATGGTGTGTGATGTGGAGAAAACCTGCTGTTGGTTTTTCTGCGTGTCATCAGCCCTTTGTCCTTCAAGGTGGTGGAGGTCACCTGTTTGGAAGGTCCAGTCAAAGGAATCTTGGTGAGTTGGTGTAGTGTATTTTGAGGATAGTACGTTGTGTCACTTCTGTCTTTTAATGTTCCAGACAATGAATGTTGAAGGTGGTGGATAAGGTGTTGATCAACTGTCTGTTTTGTCCTGCATGGCCTCAAAGAGGAATATTTAAATTTGAGATGGAGGGCTGCTTTGTCTTCAGTTGTTGGATGTGGGTCTACCTCCACCAAATGGACAGTTCACGAAAGCAGCTCATCATTATCTTGAAGGTAGCTCGGGATGGGAAATAAATGCTGACCCACCCATCAAAGCCACCACATCTCATGAAAGTCAAACTTCTGGTTGAGGCCATGCTCATCCAGGCAAATATTATATTTCTTCACACTACTGACTTGTGCCTTGTAGACAATGGGCAGGTTTTGGGAGCCAGGAGATGAGTTACTTGAAGAATTCCCAGTCTCTTATCTGTTCTTGTTACCACAATAGCTAATGGTTGGTAAAGTTTCTCATAATTGGTAACATCCATAATTTGATAGTGGGGGGATTTGGTGACGGCAGTGGTTGGATTCTGTTTTGTTGGAGAGCATTGTTCATTGTTCAGCACTTGTGGTCTAAGTGTCACTTCCCATTTATCGATCTAAGCCTAAATGTTTTCCTGGTCTTGCTGCACATTCGCATAGACTGCTTTAGATATAGAGTCATAGAGATGTACAGCACGAAACAGACCCTTCGGTCCAACTCATTCATGCCAACCAGATATCCTAAATTAATCTCGTCCCATTTTCCAGCACTTCACCAGATCCCTTTAAATCCTTCCTATTCATGAACCATCCAGATGCTTTCTAAATTGTAATAGCCTCCACCACTTCCTCTGGCAGTTCATTCCATACATGCACCACCCTCTACGTGAAAAAGTTGACCGTTGGGTCCCTTTTTAAATCTTTCCCTTCTCACCTTAAACCTATGCCTTCTAGTTTTTGACTCCCCTGCCCTGGGAAAAAGACTTGACTATTCACCCTATCCATGCCCCTCATGATTTTATAAATCTCTAGGGCATTACCTTGAGGAACTCCTGCAGAAATATCCTGGGACTGAGATAATTGACCTCCAACAAGTACAATGGCCTTCCTTTGTGACTCCAACCAGAGGGGTGTTTTTCCATACATTCCCATTAACTTCAGTTTTGGCAGGGCTCCTTAAAACCACACTCTCATCAATGAATTACTAGATCTGTCCCATTCAGCACAGTGAAACAGCCACAATATGAAGAAGGGTGTTCTTACTGTGAGGATCGAACTAACTTTCACACGGATTAAACTACATTTACTGATATGCAGACAGGTGCATCTGTGACAGGTAAATTGGTGGGGTGAGGACTAATGGGTTGTTCCCTTCATCTGCTACAGGCCGAATGTAGCAGATGTATTTTTCAGAACCCTGCCATGTCAGTTGTGATGCTGTTGAGCCACTCTTGGTGATGGACGTTGAAGTTGCAACTCTTGTGCCCTTGCCAGCCTTGGTGTTTTCTCCAAATGTTCCACATTGAGAAGTATTGATTCATCAGCTGAGGGAGGGTAGTAGGTGGTATTTAAGAAACTTGCCAATGTTTGAACGTAGGCCATGAGATTTTATTGGATCTGGAGTCAATGTTGAGGGCTTCACAGCCATTTCCCTCCGACTGCTTGTCACTGTCTTGTTGCCTCAATTGGGTCTGTCCTGCCAGTTGGACAGATGTACTCATGGGTTGTTGTCTGGAAGGTATGATTTGGTGTGTATGACTATGTCAGCCCTTTGGTTGACTGGTTTGTGGGACAGCTCTCTCAATTTTAGCAGAAGTCCCAATGTGCTAGTAAGTAGGACTTTATAGGGTCAATAAGTGTACCTAAGTCATTGCTAAGTGGTCTGCCAGTTTCATTCCTTTTCGACTCTTCTGTGGCAGTTTGATTCAACTGAGTGCTTTGCTCAAACATTTCAGATGGCAATTAAGAGTTGACCACATTCCTTTGGGTCTGGAGTCATGCACAGACCAAACTGAGTGATTACAAATCTTTAAATTTCTTAGTCTGTTGTACAACAGCATTATCAGCTCCCTGTGAACAATGGGAAAGATGTAGGAATAACTGAAAGCAAAAGTAAAATGAACTATCATTCCGGTGATGACATATGCTTTAAATTTGTAATTCAAAACAAGGTTACTCTTTTCAAATAGTTGACACATTTCCCCTTGTTTTATGGAATTGATTGCAATTATTGATGAACTATTTTCTGCATACAATATTCAAGGCACTCTATACTTCTGTTTCAGTTGAAAAAAGACTGAGGGAAAACTATTATGCTAAGCTCCCCTGTTCTCCAAATGTTACTAGAAGAGATTCTGTTGCCTCTTTTTTTCCCATTGTGAGGCACCTTTAAAGAAGAAAGTGGAAATAAAGACAGCTGCCTGCCAGAATTCTGCAAGCCACAAAGTTTACAATTTTAAGAATGGCCAGAATTAACTAAGAAATATTAAAAATACCTATTAATTGAATTTTGATGCTATGAACTATATCCAGATTGCGGCCAACTGAATAAATTGAACTGCACGGTCAACCTGGAAGCACATAAACAAAATGGAAATGTTGCAATATCATGGTTTACATTAAGTATCCTGCTCCTGATCTGGAAGTGAAATTGTGACACTGATGAGGTACTGCTGGTTACCTAGATATAGTGTGATGGAGTGTGAGCTACCACCAGATTCACCAATGCAGCATATTTCGATACACTTTTTTTCCTCTGCTAGCTTCCATCACCTGGAAAAAAAGGGACGTTTTCCAGTTTTGCCCAGTGATATAATGCTGCTGCCGAGCGTGTGTTGTAGATTAACATTCTTATGGATAACTAAGAAAAACCATGTCAGCCAGCATGGTAAAGTGTTGACAGTGTTTAATATTTGGAGGAGGAGCAGAAGAAACATTTACTGTTGCAACTGTTTTCTATTAGGTCTGTGGAGCTGCAAGGTTGAAAGCTGAGATCTGGGATTGTTGATGTGTATGTCATGATGGCTTAAATTACATTATTAAAATTCAAATGTAAAAGTAACAGGCAACTCTGCAGTTCTGAAAAAGCCGCACACTAGACTTGAAATGTTAACTGCTTCTTTCTGGATGCTGCCAGACCTGCTGACATTTCTCCAGCATTACATTTGTCTCAAGATTTCCAGGACCTGCAGGATTTTGCTTTTTATTAATGGGCAATATCTGCCTGGTTATTGCATGATGAATATTAGCCATTAATGCTGTCGAATACTTTCAGTTTTGGAGAAAATGCACTGGGATATTTTATTTTATTGATGTTTGAACTGTAATAAACAGCGCAGAAAATATCATTGTTTTATTTATATATTCATTTGTGAGAAGTGTTTAATGAATGGGAAGAGGAGATTTTTTTTCCCCTTCTATAAAAGACGCTTTTGTACATAATACTCAGGCTCAAATGATCTGCAAAGGGTAAACAGGTAAGTAGATTGCTGTCTGCGTTCTGGTGATCAGGTAGCACCTGTCTTTTTGTGTGCTATCTTCCTTGAATGCCATGATCGACATTGAGAATTCTGAACTATTGGTACTTTCGTGATGCACAAAACATTGCTTTGCTCCAGGTTTGGTGACAGTTATAATCTGAAGTACTAAGGTAGGACAGCAGAAAAGTGAAAGTTTATTGCCTTAGTTTGCTAAATTTTCAATCCCAACCATATTCACAAGGATTTAAAGTTGTTATGCGCTGGAGCCAAGGATCCAGTGTGGATTTTAGATTAATGATTGGGTGGGGATAGGGATGGGGGGTTTGGGGTGAAAGTAAGCCATCAAATAGGTCTGTGTACAATACAAAACTATGCATAGGATTTCAACAGCAATGGAGATATAATATTAGAATGAAGGAAAATATTAGAATACAGTTAGCACCCAAGATTGTTTTGCAATTCAGCGTTGAGACAAATGAGCCAGGATCCATCTGTCTTAGCTGCTTATTCCTTTATTGCTGGTGGAGAAAGGTGATTTCTGTTTCTGCCCCTAAATGGCCTCACTATAATGTTAACATTATTCCCTTTTAAATTCCCCCACCAGAGGAAATGACTTATCTGTACCGAATTGATTTAACCTTTTTATAATTTAATACGTTGGTTAATCATCCCCAAGTGTTCTAAATACAGTTGACTATGTGAGGCAAAGTTAAAGTTTTTTTTTCTGAGGAGTTAGTTTTTGTAATCAACTTCCTCAAGATAGAGTAGTGAAGGCAGGGTCATTGAATATACTCAAGGCTTAACTAGATTTCTTTAAGCTACAGGGGTTGTAGAGAACTAGTCTCAATCAAATTAATTTAACTTTTTATTGAATAGTAGACCAGATGCAAAGGTCTGACTAGTATTCCTACCTGCTCCTATTTCTTTCGTTATGTTCTAAAGCTGCAGGTAACCTTGCCTCATTCAATTCACGGTAACGCTGGTACTGCGCTTGCGTTGGGATGTATGACGGCACGTCCGGCTTGCACCGGAAGTGGAACTAGAGTCCCTCCTATGTCGCTGCCGCCGTTCTCAGAAACTGGTTGAAAAGGGTGGTTTTGTTTGGAGTGGAAACGTTGAAAGTGCCACTTTACCGCAGTCGGCGACAGTTTAGCTCGACTGCATCGGGCTACCGCTACTTTTTTTTCCTTAATGCTGTGAGTGGAACGGCCGCTTGAAACTGAGGTGAGAACGGTTCCCGTGACATTCGGAAAATCAAACCCCCTAACTGAATCCAAACAGAAAGGGGGAGGGAGGCTCGCGCATCATTCTAAACTGACAGGAGGAGCAGCCAGTCACAGCGGGACATTTAGCTCACGTCTAGACCTGCGGCCAATCAGAAACTGGGAGGTGGGTGCTGTTTTTCAAGGGGCGTTTCCCTTTCACCCGTCGTTAGGCTGTAAATATCCTAATTGCCAAAGGACTAGCATTTGTTTATAGCGTGTTTTTAGAAGCTTAGAGTATACATCTCCTGACGTTAGATCAGAGAAAATATAAATCGTTTTGATTTTGCCGAAAGGTTAGTGTAAGTTCTTCTCAACCGCAAATAAATATTAAATAAGGTCAGTTTCTGTTATCCTAAAATGGATTGGGGTCTTATTAGTATGTCGTTTAAATAAATTTTCACTGGAATTTTCACACTTGATGATCAGTTTGTTTCAAGTCGGTTAAATTGATCTAGTGAATGCGACTGTTTCAATTAATAATTTGACCAAAAATTTTGAGCCAAATGTAAAGAAAACAGAATCGGAAAATGGGGTGAACTGGTTGTCATGAGCGAAAATTACAACTCCATCATTGGTGAAGCATTGAATGGTGAAGCAAACTAGATGAGCTGAATGGCTTATTTCTGCTCCTGTGTCTCATAGTTCTATTGAAGACTACCATAAATGCCATGTCCTGCCACTGTTTTGCATGTGAAAGTATTAAAAATGTGCAAGTTCACTGAAGACTGGCCTATAAGCAAATTGTATTGTTAAAACTACTTGTAACACTGCATAAAATTTACTTGTTTCTGCCCCATGTTCCAAATTGCATTAGTTTCTTCTTTAAAACCTGATAACAAAACAACCACCCAAAGCTTGTTACATAAATATGTACATTTACATTTTAGTATTATCTCTTAATGGCAACAATGAAAAGTAGACTGTTCACACACTGGGTATTTTCAGCCTTATGTATTTTCAACCTGCCTCAGGCAATATTCATTGGTCAAATTATTGCCATCTCTACTTATGTATACATTGTTCTCCACTTTACAATCATTTAAATGCTGACCAACTTTCAAAGATTAGTATGAGAAGGTGAATTGTTTAAGCAGAGTTTTAAAAGAGAGGTGAAGGTAAGTTGGAGGGAGGGGTGCAAAAATAAAAGCCAGAATTGAAGTTTGAGAGCCCCCTCTATTCGGTCAGCTAATAGTAAATGCTAGGCTAATTTGAAAGCTACATTGTATTTTTGACTCTTATTGACAGCCACACCTCAACAACCTGGGAGGGTTAGTGATCGCTCCTGTTAAAATTATTTTTCTACTTGTGAATGATACAGATTTATATTGAAATCTTTACCAGACCAATTGGATTCAGTAGTACTGCAAAGACATTTTATTAAAACAAAACTTGGTTTGCAATTGGTTTTGAAAACTAAAATTTAGCCATTATACTTTGGTATGTTTGACTGTGAACGCACCCATGTTTTAGTTTAATGCTTCCAAAATGTAACAGCAAATTGTGTAGCAATACTGTCAGGTTATGGTGAGGTTTTGGGAGGGAAGAGTGTCAAACAAATTGTCATGTAGGTCTTGTACAGGTGATCACATGGGGAGTCCTATGCTCCTGAGCACCTTTTTTACTAAAAATTCTCATTTATGGTCTTGAGCCCGCTTCTCATCTGTATTAATGAAACAGCATTAAGTCCCACTATTAAATATGGAATCAAAAGTTATGGAGAAAATGCAGGAAAGTGGAGTTGAGGATTATCACATCAACCATGGCAGACCAGACTCTATGGGCCGAATGGCCTACTTCTGCTCTCATCTTATGGCCTTGTGATGGGAATACTATATAATGGGAAGAGAATTATGGTAGTTTTGGAAGATTTTATATTTGTGATTGGGTTTTGGTGGAAACGTAAGCTGTAATCACAGGGAAGCAATGGCCTAGTGGTATTGTCACTAGATTATTATTGGATGTAAATTTGTTCTGAGCTGGAAGGTTCATTTTCAGACGTTTTGTCACCATACAAGTTAACATCATCAGTGAGCCTCCGGTGAAGCACTGGTGTTAGTGACCTGCTTTCTATTTGTGTTTAGGTTTCCTATGGTGTTAATCCAGCAACTCAGATAATGTTCTGGGGACATGGAGTTTAATTTAGATAAATGCAAGGTGCTGCATTTAGGGAAAGCAAATTTTAGCAGGACATATTCACTTAATGGTAAGGTCCTGGGGAGTGTTGCTGAACAAAGAGACCTTGGAGTACAGGTTCATAGATCCTTGAAAGTAGAGTAGAATCTTGCCAATAGTCATAGAGATGTACAACACAGAAACAGACCTTTTGGTCCAATTTGTCCATGCCGACCAGATATCCCACACTAATCCCATTTGCCAGCACCCGGCCCATATCCCTCCTATTCATACATCCATCCAGGTGCCTTTTTAAATGTTGCAATTGTATCAGCCTCCACCACTTTCTCTGGCAACCATTCCATACGTGCACCACCCTCGGCGTGAAAATGTTGCCCCTTAGGTCTCTCTTTTTAATATCTTTCCTCTCTCCCCCTCAACCTCTGTCCTCTAGTTCTGGACTCCCCCCACCCCAGGAAAAAGACCTTGCCTATTTACCCTATTCATGCCCTTTATGATTTTATAAACCTCTATAAGGTCACCCCTCAGCCTCTCTCGCTCCAGGGAAAACAGCCTCAGCCTATTCAACCTCTCCCTATAGCTCAAATCCTCCAACCATGGTAACATCCTTGTAAATCTTTTCTGAACCCTTTCAAGTTTCACAACGTCTTTCCTTTCAATAGGAAGGAGACCAGAATTGCATGCGATATTCCAAAAGTGGCCTAACTAACATCCTGTACAGCCACAACGTGACCTCCCAACTCCTATACTCAATACTCTCGCTAATAAAATTTACCAAATGCCGCCTTCACTATCCAATCTACCTGCGACTCTACTTTCAGGGAGCTCTGAACCTACACTCCAAGGTCTCTTTGTTGAGCAACGCTCCCTAGGACCTTACCACTAAGTGTATAAATCCTGCTAAGATTTGCTTTCCCAAATGCAATATCTCTCATTTATCTAAATTAAACTCCATCTGCTACTCCTCAGCCCATTAGCCCATCTCGGATTTGAATTCAATAAAAATCTGGAGTTACAAGTCTAATGATAACCATGAAACTATTGTTGATAGTCAGGAAAAACCCATCTGCTTACTCATTCAGACTCCTGACCACAGCAATGTGGTTGACTCTGAACTGCCCTCTGGGCAGTTGGCCAGCAATGCCCACATCCTGTGAAGGAGTAAAGAAAATCAAAACTGCACAACTTCCTGATTGTGCCCAAAGTAACACTTGATATCCAGTGTCAAGTAAATTAATTCCTTGGGTGAAGAGAGATAATTGACAATTGGTTTGAAGTGATAAATTGGCCCTCCGTGCACAGGTACAGTTCAGTCTTTATTGTTACGCATTCCATATACTTTTTGATGTTTCCTCATAGATTCTCATGTCTACATTTATGTTAAAACTGCAAACTTGGCATGGTAATTATATCTCCCCACCAGAAGTGGGGGTTACAGTCCCTCCACTGCAAAGGGGTGTACTCTCAGCTCAAATTTGCATCATCAGTATTCACTGTATAGGTAATCATTAGAGTCATAGAGATGTACAGCATGGAAACAGACCCTTCGGTCCAACTCGTCCATGTCGACCAGATATTCCACCCCAATCTAGTCCCACCTGCCAGCACTCGGCCCATATCCCTCCAAACTTTTTCTAATCATATACTCAATACTCTGACCAATAAAGGAAAGCATACCAAACACCGTCTTCACTATCTTACCTACCTGTGAATCTACTTTCAAGGAGCTATGAACCTGCACTCCAAGGTCTCTTTGTTCAGCAACACTCCCCAGGACCTTACCATTACGTGTATAAGTCCTGCTAAGATTTGCTTTCCCAAAATGTAGCACCTCGCATTTATCTGAATTAAACTCCATCTGCCACTTCTCAGCCCATTGGCCCATCTGATCAAGATCCTGTTGTAATCTGAGGTAACCTTCTTCGCTGTCCACTACAACTCCAGTTTTGGTGTCATCTGCAAACTTAGTAACTATACCTCCTATGTTCATGACTAAATCATTTATATAAATGACGAAATATCGTGGACCCAGCACCAATCCTTGTGGCACTCCACTGGTCACAGGCCTCCAGTCTGAAAAACAACCCTCCACCACTACCCTCTGTCTACTACCTTTGAGCCAGTTCTGTATCAAAATGGCTAGTTCTCCCCGTATTCCATGAAATCTAACCTTGCTAACCATGGGGAACCTTGTTGAACGTTTTGCTGAAGTCCATATAGATGACATCTAACGCTCTGCCCTCATCACTCCTTTGTTACTTCTCCAAAAAACTCAATCAAGTTTGTGAGACATGATTTCCCACACACAAAGCCATGTTGACTATCCCTAATCAGTCCTTCCAAATACATGTACATCCTGTCCCTCAGGATTCCCTCCAACAACCTCCCCATCACCAATGTCAATCTCACCGGTCTGTAGTTCCCTGGCTTGTCCTTAACATTTTCTTAAATAGTGGCGGCACATTAGCCAACCTCCAGTCTTCCAGCACCTCATCTGTGACTATCAATGATACAAATATTTCAGCAAGGGGCCTGGCAATCACTTCCCTAGCTTCCCACAGAGTTCTAGGGTACACGTGATCAGGTCCTGGGGATTTCTCCACTTTTGTGTGTTTCAAGACATCCAGCACTTCCTCTGTAATATGGGCATTTTTCAAGATGTCACCATCTATTTCCCTACATTCTGTATCTTCCATGTCCTGCTCCACAGTAAACACTGATGCAAAATACTAGTTTAGTATCTCCTGCAGCTGGGGACCCTATTCTCTCCCTAGTTACCCGTTTGTCCTTAATGTATTTGTAAAATTCCTTTGGATTCTCCTTAACCCTATTTGCCAGAGCTACCTCGTGTTCCCTTTTTGCCCTCCTCAATTCCCTCTTAAGTATATTCTTCTAAGATACTCTTCTCAAGTATACACTTGATCTATCCTGTCTATGCCTGACATATGCTTCCTTCCTTTTCTTAACCAAACCCTCCATTTCTCTAGTCATCCAACATTCCCTACACCTACCAGCTTTTCCTTTCACCCTAACTGGAATATACTGTCTCTGGCCTCTTGTTATCTCATTTCTGATGGCTTTCCATTTTCCAGCCATCCCTTTACCTGTGAACATCTGCCTCCAATCAGCTTTTGAGAGTTCTTGCCTGATACCGTCAAAATTGGCCTTTCTCCAATTTGGAACTTCAACTTTTAGATCTGGTCTATCCTTTTCCATCGCTATTTAAAAACT
The DNA here is from genome assembly GCF_037043375.1 of Chiloscyllium plagiosum. NCBI lineage: Eukaryota > Metazoa > Chordata > Chondrichthyes > Orectolobiformes > Hemiscylliidae > Chiloscyllium > Chiloscyllium plagiosum. The sequence continues at coordinate 26,146,675 of NW_028270191.1, read as the reverse complement.
AATAGAGTTATGGTCACTGGCCCCAAAGTGCTTCCCAACTGACACCTCCGTCACCTGCCCTGCCTTCTTTCCCAAGAGTAGGTCATGTTTTGCACCTTCTCTAGTAGGTACATCCACATACTGGATCAGAACATTTTCTTGTACACACTGAGTAAATTCCTCACCATCTAAACCCTTAACACTGTGGCAGTCCCAGTCTTTGTTTGGAAAGTTAAAATTCCCTACTGTTACCACCCTATTATTCTTACAGACAACTGAGGTCTCCTAACAAATTTGTTTCTCAATTTCCCACTGACTATTAGGGGGTCCATAATACAATCCCAGTAAGGTGGTCATCCCTTTTCTTCTTTTGCAGTTTCCCCCAAATAACTTCCCTGCTTGTATTTTTGGGAATATCCTCCCTCAGTGCAGCTGTAATGCTATCCCTTATCAAAAACGCCACTCCCCCTCACTTGCCTCCCTTTCTACCCTTCCTGTAGCGTTTTGTATCCTGGAACATTAAGCTGCCAGTCCTGTGCATCCCTGAGCCACGTTTCTGTAATTGCTTTGCTATCCCAGTTCCATGTTCCTAACCATGCCCTGAGTTCATCTGCCTTCCCTGTTAGGCCTCTTGCATTGAAATAAATGCAGTTTAATTTATCAAGTCCTACCTTGTTCTCTGCTTTGTTCCTGCCTGTCATGACTGTCTGACTCACTTCTTTTTCTCAACAGTACTAATCTCAGATTGATCTCTTTCCTCTCAATCTCCCTGGGTTCCCACCCCCCACCTTACTAGTTTAAATCCTCCTAAGTCGCTCTCAGAAATCTCCCTGCCAGTATGTTAGTCCCCTTCCAATTCCGGTGCAATCTGTCCTCCTTGTACAATCAATTCTACCCCAGAAGAGCTTCCAATGATCTAAAAATGTGAATCCTTCTCCCGTACACCCACTCCTCATCCATGCATTCATCTACTCTATCCTCCTATTCCCACCCTCACTAACGCGGAGCACCGGGAGTACTCCAGATATTACTACTCTCGAGGACCTCCTTTTAAAATTCCTGCCTAACTCTCTATATTCTTCCTTCAGACTCTCATCTTGTTCCCTTCCAGTGTCGTTGGTTCCAGTGTGTACAATGGCCTCCTACTGGGCCCTCTCCCCCTTGAGAATATTCTGCACCCTCTGAGATATTCTTGATCCTGGTACCAGGGAGGCAATGCACCATTTTGATTTTTCGCTGCTGACCACAGAAATGCCAGTCTGTGCATCGGACTAGAGAGTCCCCTAACACAATCTATTTCTTGGAACGCGACGTACCCCTCATTGCATTAGAGCCAGTCTCAATACCAGAAACTTGGCTGCTCATTCTACGTTCCCCTGAGAATCCATCACCCCATACATTTTTGAAAACAGCATACTTGTTTGAAATGGGGATAGCCACAGAGAACTCCTGCACTACCTGCCTACCTCTTTAACGTTTTGACTTTGTTCTAGAACTTTGGAGAAAGAAAAATGCAACCGCATATAAAACAGTAATTGCTGCTCCTGGAGTTTGAGGAAATCCCTAAAATGCCTCAAAAGAAGGAGCAGCCTGTTCTAGCCAGAAATTTTACCCATCCTCCATCTTGGATTCTTGTATATTTGATGGGATAGCAATGTGGAATTGAATATCTAGATGGCATTCCTCCAGAAATGCTCTAAAGTTTGAACCATTATGTTGAATGTGTTAGCAGGTTAGCAATTGCAAATAACATTTATGTTTATTATACTTTTTAAAACCAAAGCCTGTTATGCAATCATTCTGGAATGTCATTAAGCTCTATAATTTCAATAAACTGTATACTCTTTTCATAGAATCCCTACAATGTTGGAACAGGCCCTTTGGCCCAAAAATTCCACACTGACCCTCCAAAGAGTAACCCACCAGACCCATTCCCCTACCCTATTAATCTACTTTTACCCCGACTCGTGCACCTAACCTACACATCCTTGAACACTATGGGAAATTTAGCATGACCAATTCATCTAACTTGCACATCTTTGGATTGCGGGAGGAAACCAGAGCACCCAGAGGAAATCCACACAGACACTGGGAGAATGTGCAAACTCCACACACAGTGCCCAAGGCTGAAATTGAACCTGAGCAGCAGTGCTAACCACTGAGCCATTGTGCCGTCCAGTGCCACAACTAATGAAGACCACAGCATACACCTGAGGGAAAAGCAGATGTAGCATGTAGTTATTCCAATAGCTGTAGTACATGGAGGAAGTAGTTGTCAGGAAAGCGATAAAATTCTTCTGTTGATAGTGCAGTCAAATTACATGTGTGTTCAACAAAGGTGCACAAAATTTGTGTAATGTGAGCAGTCAAAGACCACCATGTTATGAGGAGGCAATTGCCTTGTGATATTAATTTAGACTATTAATCTGAAGACACAGGTAATGGTCTGAGGACCCAGGTTTGAATCTGCTCTGCCAAGATGATAGAATTTAAATTCAATTTTTAAAAGAAATCTTGAATTTAAAAATCTACTGATGACCGTGAAGCCATTGACAATTGTTGGAAAACCCAACTAGATTATTGATGCCTTTTCAGAGAAGGCAGTCTGCCATCCTCACCTGGTCTGGCCTATATATGGTTGACTTTCAATTGCTCTTTGAAATGGCCATTCAATTTTATCAGTTGCTACAAAATCTCAAAGAAATGAAACTGTGTGGACCGTCTGGAATCGAACTGGGCACCAGAAAAGCCAATGGCAGAAACAGCCCTGTTGATCCTGCAAAGTCCTCCTTTCTGTGGGCTTGGGGATTAGCATTGCTGCCTCACAGCGCTAGGAACCTGGATTCGATTCCAGTTTGCACATTCTCCCGTGTCTACGTGGGTTTCTCCGGATGCTCCAGTTTCCTCCCTCAGTCCAAAGATGTGCAGGTTAGGTGAATTGCCATGCTAAATTGCCCATAGTGTTCAGTAATGTGTAGGTTAGGTGCATTAGTCAGGGGAAAATGTAGAGTAATTGGGTCGGGGGTTAGGTCTGAGTGGGATACTCTTCAGAGGGTTGGTGTGGAGTTGGTCAGTCAATGGCCTGTTTCCACGCTGTAGGGATTCAATTAATTAATCTGGGTGCAATGCAGAAGTTTTGAGAGCTGTCTCGGACTAGTCAAACAACAGCCTGACATAGTAACACTATTGGAATCAGACCTTGCAGATAATGTCTTATACACCATCCTTTGATATGTCCTGTCCCATTGGCAGGTAAGATCATAAGATATAGGAGCAGAAATTAGGCCATTCAGCCCATCGAGTCTGCTCTACCATTCAATCATGGCTAATAAGTTTCTCAATCCTATTGTCCTGCTTTCTCCCTATAACCCTTGTTCCCCTTGATACTCAAGAACCTATCTATCTCCATCTTAAATATACTCAGTGACCTGGCCTCTGCAGCCTTCTGTGGCAATGAATTCCATCGACTCACAACTGTCTGGCTGAAGAAGTTTCTCCTTATCTCTGTTCTAAAAGGTCTTCCCTTTACTCCAAATCTGTGCCTTCGGACCCTCGTCTCTCCTACCAATGGAAACCTCTTCCAACATGTCAAGGCCATTCAGTATTTTGTATGTTTCAATTAGATCCCCCCCCCTCATCCTTCTAAATTCCATTTAGTATAAACCTAGAGTCCTCAAATGTTCCTCATATGTTAAGCTTTTTCCATTCCTGGACCATTCTTGTGAACCTCCTCTGAACACACTCCATGGCCATGACATCCTTTGAGATATGGGGCCCAAAACTGCGCACAATACTCCAACTGCAGTCTTACCAGAGCTTTATAGAGCCTCAGAAGTACATCCCTGCTTTTATATTAAAGTCCTCTCAAAATAAATGCCATCATTGTATTTGCCTTCCTAACTACTGACTCAACCTGCAAGCTTACCTTGCGAGAATCCTGGACTAGAACTCCCAAGTCTCTTTGCACTTCAGATTTCTGAATTTTCTCTCCATTTAGAAAGTAGTCCATGCCTCTCTTCTTCCTACCAAAGTGCATGACCTCACTTTCCCATGTTGTACTCCATCTGCCACTACTTTGCCCACTCTCCTCTCCTAACCTGTACAAATCCTTCTTCAACCTCCCCGCCACCTCAATGCTACCTGTCCCTCTACCTGTCTTTGTATCATCTGCAAACTTAGCCAGAATGCTCTCAGTTCCTTCATCTAGATTGTTAATGTATAAAGTAAAGTGAAAAGTTGTGGTCCCAGCACTCAGCCTTGTGAAACACCATTTGTCACCAGCTGCCATCCTGAGAAGGACCCTTTTATCTCCACTCTCTGCTTTCTGCCAAACAGCCAAGCTTCTATCCATGCGAGCACCTTGCCTATGACACCAAGGGCCCTTATCTTACTCAGTAGCCTCCTGTGCGGCACGTGGTCAAAGGTCTTCTTAAAGTCCAAGTAGACAACATCCATTGGCTCTCCTTGGTCTAACCTGTTTGTACTTTCTCAAAGAATTCTAGCAGGTTTGTCAGGTATGATCTCTCCTTGATGAAACCATGCTGACTTTGCCCTATTTTTCCATACACTTCTAAAGCATTCAGAAATCTCATCCTTCACAATGGATGCCAGGATCTTACCTGTGACTGAGGTTAGGCTAATCTGTCTGTTATTTTCTGTCTTTTACCTTACTCCATTTTTAAGCATGGGTATCACTTTAGCGATTTTTCCAGTCCTCTGGGACCCTCCCTGATTCTAGCAATTCCTGAAAGATCACCACTAACCTCTCTGCTATGTCCCTTGGAACTCTGGGGTGTAGTTCGTCTGGTCTAGGTGATTTATCCACCTTCAAGCCATCCAGTCTTTCTAACACCTTCTTGGTGATGGCCACCATACTCATCTCAGCCCCCTCACTTTGTGCAGCACAGTGGTATACAATCGGGCGGGAGTTGCCCTGGAAGTCCTCAACATTGACTCCAGACCCCATGAGGTCTTATGGCTTAAGATTACACATGGGCAAGGAAACCTCCTGCTGGTTACCATGTACTGTCCTCCCTCTGCTGATGCATCAGTACTCCACCATGTTAAACAACTCTTGGAGGAAGCACAGAGGGTGGCAAGGGTGCAAGATGTACTCTGGGTGGGGGATTTCAATGTCCACCACCAAAAGTAGCTCAGCAGCAGCACTACCAATCAAGGTCCTAAAGGACAAAGCTGCTTGACTGGGGTGGCAGCAGGTGGTGAGGGAACCAATGAGTGAAAAACATAACTTCACTCTACCTTGCTGATTTGCGAGCTGCAGATTCATCTGTCCATTACGGTATCGGTAAGAGTGACCACTGCACAGTCCTTGTGAAGACCCGCCTACACATTGAGAATACCCTCCATTGTGTTTTGTGGCAGTATTACTGTGCTAAATGGGACAGACTTTGAACAGATATAGCAACTCCAGACTAGGCATCAGCAGCAAAATTGTACTCCAGCACAATCTGCAAATCTTATGGTGTGACATGCCCCTCACTCAACCCTGGTCCAGTGGAGAGTGCAGGAGAGCATGTCTGAAGCCACACCTAAAAAATGAGGTGTAAACCTGTTGAAAATACTAAATAAGATGACTGCCATGCCAAACAGCCTAAGCAGCAAGTGATAAACAGAGCTAAGCGATCCCACAGCTAACGGATCAGAGCTAAGTTCTGCAGTCCTGCCATATCCAGCCATGGATTAATCAACTCACTGGAGAAGGCAGCTTCACAAATATCCCCATCCTCAATGATGGAAGGGCCCAAAACAACAGTGTAAAGATAAGGCTGAAGCATTCACATGGATGATCTATCGCTGCCTTGTTCAGTTGTCCCCAGTGATGGTAATACCATCAATGAATCCTCCACTATCAAGTCCTTGGGGTTACCATTGACCAGAATCTCATCCTGGACTTGCTACATCAGCAGTGTGGCTACAAGAGTAGGTCAAACACTTGGAATCCCTCAGCAAGTAACTTCCCTCCTGACTCCCCAAAGCCTGTCCATCATATACAAAGCGCAAGTTAGGAGTGTGATGGAATATTCCCTCCTTGTCTGGATGCTTGCATCTACAATGCTCAAGAAGTTTGACAGCATCCAGGACAAAGCAGCCCGCTTGATTGGCACCTCATCCACAAACATCCACTCCCTCCACCACCGATATTCTGTACACCCTGCTGCTGCTACCTCCAAGATGCACTGCAGAGGTCAGCAAAGTCATCAAACAGAACCTTCCAAACCCAGGGCCACTTCCATCTGGAAGGACAAGGGCAGCCGATACATAGGAACGTCACCATCTGCGAGTTCCCCTACAAGCCACTCATCATCCTTGGAAATATATCATCATTCCTTCAGCGTAATATTGGGGGGGGGGGGGTTGTGTGTTTCTTCAATTAGTTGCATAACTGTCCACCATCATTCATGATTGGATGTGGTAGGATCTGATCCTTCAATAAGCTAAAAAGAAACAAGGTTGTGTGTGAATCAACCAATACCATCTTTGTTCCACTTCTCTCTAACCTGCCTTGTGGTGCTTTTATCTATTAAGCCATTGGGAAGGATTTAATGGTATAACATCTGGATTTTTAAAAATAAATTTATTCATGGGATGTGAGCATTGCCTGGCCAGCATTTATTGCCTATCCCTAGTTGCCCTTGAGCAGAAGGTCAGCTGAGTCCTTGAACCACTGGAGTCCACCTGTGGGATGACTCTCAATACCATTAGGGAGGGAATTCCAGGGTTTTGACCTGACGACACTGAAGGAATGGTGATATATTTCCAAGTCAGCATGGTGAGTGGCTTGGAGGGGAACTTGCAGATGGTGATGTTCCCATGTATTGGGCTCACTCTTGATTCACTGTATGTTATAGCAAGAAATGGTTGAAGATACTGGAAAAGCTGTTCTAATACAACTGCAATACTGAACTCTGCATTTCCAGGTATGTCCTTTTCCATTTAAAACAAAAACAGGAAAACTCCTATCTGACCAATCACCATCCATGAATTATCAGCAAAGTGATGGTAGATGGTAGCAAAGTGTTGACTGTGCTATTGATTGGCATTTACTCAGCAGTGACCTACTGAAAGAAGTTCTGTTTGGGATTTGGTGTCACCTGATTACTGATCCCATTTGCAGTCTTGATCCAAACATGGACACAAGCTGAACTAAGAGTGACTGGCCTAGAGATCAAGGTGACATTTGATAGTGTCAAAGAGTGTGGCACTGGAAAAGCACAGCCAGTCAGGCAGGTTTCATCAGCCATTCCTGATGAAGAGCTTATTCTTGAAACATCAACTCTCCTGCTCCTTGGATGCTGCCTGACCCTGATCTCCAGCATCTGCAGTCCTCACCTTTTTCCTAGCATTTGATAATGTGGCATCCAGGAATATTAGCAAAATTGAAGTCAATGGGAATCTGAGTGGGGTAAAAGAAACTTTTTAACACGAAGGATTGTGATTGTTGGAGGCTCATCGTCTTGGCCCTAAAACAAGAGTTCCCCAAGATAGTGTCTGAGGTCCAATCATCTTCATCTGCTTCATCAATTACCTTCCCTCTATCATATGATCAAGTGGGGATATTCGACACTGCGCAAAGTTTAATCCCATTTGTGACCCCTCTGATATGATGCACTCCATTCCAGCATGCAGCAAGGGCTGGTAAATGGCAGGTTACTTTTGTGCCATACATGCCTGCCCATGACCGTCTCCAACAGAATCTAGCCATCTCCCCATGATATTCAGTTGATCATTGAATTCCCTCCCCATCAGTATCCTGTGAGTTATGATTAATCAGAAACTGAAATGGACAGGTCATATAAATGCTGTAGCTTGTTGCAACAGATCAGAGACTAGATAGTCTAGGATGACTAACACTCACCACCTGATTTTTCCAAAACCTGTCCACCATGTATATGGCATAATTTAGGAGTGCAACAGAATTCTGTCCCCTTGTATAGATAATTGCATCTTCAACAGCACTCCATTTGATCGACCCTTCCAACTATCAACCGGATTCATTCCTCCCATCGACCAACCAGGTTGTACCCTCTACCTATTTTTACCTATCCCTAGCTCACCACCACCACCCCAGCCCTGAAGAAGGGTTACACCCAAAACGGTGATGTCTCCACCTCTTGATGCTGCCTGACTTGCTGTGTTCTTCCAGCCTCCTGTTTGACACTGTCCAGCCAAGCAAATCTGTTTGACACCCTGTCCACCATCTTAAGTATTCACTTGATCCACGATGGACACAGTAACAGTGGTTTATACTATCTAGAAGTACTTTGATAACACTTTCCAAACCATGACTGCAACCTAGAAAGACAAGGGCAACAGATGTATGAGAACACCACTGCTTGCAAATTCACCTCTGAGGCATATACCAGCTTGACTTTGCACTGTATCACCTCGCTGTTCCTTCGTTGTTGCTTGGTCAAAACGCTGGAATTCCCTTCCTTATAATGCTCTGGGCGTAAGTTAACCACATGGAATGTAGTGGTTCAATAATACGTCTCATCATCCCTCTCCATGATAAATAATTGAATCATCCTTGTCGGAACACACGACAGAAAATATTTTTTTAAAAATCTCAGCTGGAGTGACAGCATGGTCTACAGCTTGTCTATTTTTCAACCAGGTGGTGTGCATGTGAGATATATCACTTATCCCAAATTTGTGAGAGAACAGCTCACCTTCACCTAATTTCCTATATTCAGATTCCAACCGCTGGAAAAGTATTAAGATAGTTCTGCTACAAGTGCCAGCTCCACCCATGATGTGCACAGATGAACATTGTTACTGTCTGTGCAGGAGAAAATAAAACTAAAGAAACAAGTTGATTTCAAATTTTGAATGTGAACCTGAAGTTTGTTTCACCTGCAAAAACTGTCTTTAGAGCTAGATTTTAGAGGATATAAGCTGCATTTGACTTGTTATACAGTCTCTACTGGACACATTAGATTAGTGAACACATTTGTCCTGATTCCTTCCTACCAGTTTGAGAGATTACAGGAACAGCACTGGAATGTTGAGGTACACACTCAACATTGTAAAGAGAACAAGAGTACAGTCCCAATCACTTCCCTTCACTCTTTTATCAAATCAACATGTTAACTTGGGTTTGCATTTTTTTTAAAGCTGATTCTAAAGATTACTTGGTTAATATCAAAAGTAGCATTATACTTGAGATAGGAAAGTTTTATATATCTGATCTCTAGATGGTGTGGAAGAGTTAATTGTCCATCACATATACTCGTTCATCCTTTTTCTTCATTTGTGAAAAATTGGTGGCAACAGATTAACTTAAGGCTGTATTCTAACCTTGTTCTGCTGGCAGTTATATTTTGAGCAGTCGCCATTTTCTGCAGTCCACATCTTTTCTGTAATGGGCCTTCAGCTCCCGATCCCAGTTTGCTTCTTGACCAGATATCTCTTAAAAAGAGGACTGAAAGGCAGTGTGCAGGTTAACCTCCTGTGGTAAGGGCATGGAATGCCCTACCTGCTAGTGTCGTCAACTCAGCCACATTAGGGAGATTTAAACGATCCGTAGATAGGCACATGGATGATTTTGGGATAGTGTAGGGGGACGAGCTGAGAATAGTTCACAGGTCGGCGCAACATCAAGGGCCCAAGGGCCTGTTCTGCGCTGTATTGTTCTATGTACTTTGATTAGTGTGCCTCTCATCCTATCTGAATCAGCTGATGGCCATAGAATGACATAGAGGACTGTTTTTAGCAGGGGAGGGATGTAGAAATGCAAAAAGTTGAATTGCAAATTTATTTTCTTTTAGCTTTCAGACCTTTTGTATACTATATGTTAATAAACAACTGCATTCCAGTATAGCTGTATCGACAAGGAAGTCCTGGTTGTGTCTCTTTCCCACCCCCCCACCCCACAAAAGAAAGCATAACTCTGCAGTTCCAGGGGACAGGAAGAAAATCAAGGTGAAACTGTAATGGGGTAGGTAAGAAAGCATCTGCTCACGTGCTTTTTGTTTTCATTGAGAATAAATGGTGTGGATCTGAGGAGTGATTGTGGACCACCAATCTGAACAAGGGGCTTCATGTAATAAAATGATGTAAGCAGACTTGTGATCTTATAATGTTTGCAAAGTTCTGGAAATAATGCAGATAGATGCTCTGTTTTGAATCGTGAGCTTTCACACAACAGCATTACTTCTGAACCATGTTATTTAATTACAAGTCTCTAATGTTTACAATTATCTTTCTTACAGTTATAGCACTTGTACCTTGTGTATTGATTCTAGGTGAAGATGGATAAAACATGATTGCCAGCGACTTAAGTTTCTGCTGCAATGGAGAGGAAAGATCCCCATGCTAGGTGCAAAGATCTGCAGTGGTCAGAAAGAAACACAAACCATGGATATATGAAGGAAGAGCAACGGTTGTCTCATCACAGCCATTCCCAGTTTGATGAGATACGACAGCCAGGTGTCAGTCTCCTTTGTGATGATAAAACAACTGATTTTCCAAACTACTCTTGTGGTGCCCGGTGCGATGGTGCTGACTCAAGTCAATATATTTCGGAACATGTCTGTACCTCTCGTGGTAATATGAGCTGGCAAAGGACAAGTCATCAAGCTTCGAGAAATAATGATAGTGGGATCTGTACGCCAGTTACCTTGACAGATTGGACATTTGGTGATGTAAACTGCTTTGATCACAAAGGACCGTGTTCGGATCAACTTTTAGATGAAGAGTTGAAGACACTGGAGATGGAAGGGTTGAACTTCCCATGTGGGCATCTGGATTTTACAGGGCAGATGCCATCCCTTTATTGTTCAGACATGTCAGGTGATGAGTGCAACCTTCAAAACACAAAGATGGAGTTGGCCGGCATTGAGAAGCCATACTCTCTCACTGGTGTAACTGATTGTGAAAATGTGTCTGAGAAGGATTCACGTGAAAACGGATGTGTCTCCTCCATTCATCGAAGGGAGATTTCTACCTGTACTCACATGTTTTTAGAAGGCTGCCTTCAACCAGGCAGCTATGGAGACCACAACTTCCCTTTCAAGACAGATGACAATCTATCTTTCCTCGACAACTTAGATTGTATCCGTTCTACCAATACTTCTCAAGAAGATGGGATAGATGAATGTAATGAATTCAATGAAGGTGAAGGCATGGATGAAAACCCAGTAAAAACTGTGGAAGATATCAGCCAACCTGTGAGGTTTAGCAGCAGGAAAAGCAATAAACGCCAGAGAAACAAATCGGCAACAAAAGATAACTCTTCAAACATCTATGATAAGGATGATGCAAGGGAGCATGTGAAGAAGAATGGCAAGTCTTCAACTGCTAATAAACAGAGGCACACAAAGGCTGAGAGGAAACGACAGCATGCTGACAACCGGGACAGATTAAAGAGTGGAGTGCAAAAACAAACTCAGGAGCTGCTTTGGAAATGTGTAACCTATATAAAAATTCTAATGGATGTTATTCTTTTTGTGACTCTCAAGTGTGGAGAGTGTGTGGAGTTAGGAGGCAAACTTGTGTATTCGTGTTGCCAGATACAAAAAGAAGACTTTATTTACTTAAAGGGCAATGCAAGGACCTCATGTCTGTGGCTTCTTAAGCATGCAAAATCGGTGTCAGGGAAGCTTAAATGGTTTTGCTTTTCCTCAACAAAGATGACTATAAAGATTTTAAAAATGCTGCTTGCTCTGCTTTTTCTCGTACTAATGTTATTTATAGGATGTTTACGACTCTGCTACAAATATGGAAAATCTGGGATTTCCAGGATATTTCAGAGGTTGCCCATATGGGGCAAAGAAAACTTTCCCCATTTCCCAGTTGTTCGCTTTCTGCACAGCTTGTGCTCATCTATAGCAGAATCTAGGGCTTGGAATTATTTGAAAAGACTATGGGAAAAATTGAAAATGCGATCCTGGCTAACTGGTAAATGGCGGACTGCAGGCCAGTCTCCAGTTCTATCCCCCCACTCACCTAGTGGTAGTAGATACCAGCCAGATCACGAGGTGGACAGGCTACTAGCAATGGCCGATATGCCAGAAGAGGATCTGGATCCTTTTAAAGTTCTGGGCGTGGAGGTAATGGCCACTGATGCCGAGCTAAAAAAGGCTTATCGGCAGTTGGCCGTACTGGTGAGTGCTACGTGAAAGCATTTTAGTTAAAAACAAAATTAATCTGTCTATCTGATTTGCTTATTTCTGTTTGACTACCACAACCAAAGTTTTAAATATTGAATGTCTAAAATTTGCTTTCATTTTCCACCTCTTTGGTATAACCTGTACAAATATTGCTCATACTTCTCTGGTTAGCCTTTTTTTTAAACACGATGCTGTTACCTGAGAGAGTAATGAATATTTACAGCAATTTAAAATTTTCCTCAATTCCAAAGACTTCTCATGTCTAGTTTACTGTTTCCTGTGTGTCAGTGGCTTTTAGGTATTGAACCTAAGGTCAGCCATTTTGTCAGTGGTCACTTGGATGCGTTTCTGGAAGGGGAGAGTTGGATAATGACTAGGAGCTGGAACCCAGTAGATTTTTTTTTTCCTTCTTTGCTCACCTCTGTTGTACCAAATTAATTTGTAGTAATTGGTTGTGATACCCAAAATCAAGACTCTGCAGACTGAGCCAGGTCTGTATGGTCCATTGTCAAGGTTTTATTGTATATTTACCTCCTTAACCATTGGAAAGGAGGTGGGTAGTGCTTTATTAAAATAATTTTTCTGTTCAGTCAGATAATTTAATATCATTTGATCCAGCTGTATTCGTCTGATATTTTGAAATCTTGATTTCCTAATGTTACATGAGCTTACCTGGTAATATTTTTCATTTGCAGCACTATCTGGGAGATTGTTCAACATTTGGTTATGAGAATGCTGGTGCCCTGTTTATTTAAAAAAAATTCATTTATGTAGTGCCTTTAGCACAGCAAATTCACCCAAGGCATTTAGCAAAATGGGCACTAAACCAGAATGTTTGCTGTTGCACTCTGCCTGCACAGTGGTGTAATGTCAGTGTTGGATTTGTCTTTCCTGTGTCACATTGAGTTCTCTGTCTTGGTTCTGTTACTGAGCAAAAAAGCAGTGGTGCTCAAGACTGCATTCTGAACGCCAGTGGCTGAATCTCTGACTTCCAGACCTCAGTCACTGGTACCATGTAGAACGTAATTGACAGTGATCAGACATCTCCTCTAAAACAAAAAATTTAACCAGCAGCCACTTCCTCTGGCATTGTAGAGGAGTAAATGTGAAATCAGGCAATTTAGACTAACATTCTGTAAGTATAGAAAAAGAGAATTACATTTCTGTAGTGCCTTTCACAACTTTGGGGCATCCAAAACGCTTTGCAGCCAATGAAGTACTTTTTGAAGTGTAGTCACTGTTGTACGAAACGCAGCAGCCAATTTGTGCATAGCATGCTCCCGCAAACTGATGTGTTATAATGGCCAGATCATCATTTTTTTCAAGATGTTGATCAATATTCTGCAGGATGCCAAAAGTAGCTCCTCTGAAAATTAGTGGCTGAGGAATCTTTTCTGTCCACCTGAGAAGATACACAGACTCTCTCTCCTGTTAAACGTCTCATCCAAAAGAGAACACCTCTGTCAGTGCCACACTAGTGTCAGCATGGATATTGTGTTCCAGTCACCAGTGGAGCTTGAACCCACATCCTTCTAACTCCGAGGTGATAGCTATACCAACTGAACCATGGCTGACAGCTGAATAAACAGGTTTTTTTTGTACTGAAATACCTTTTGATCAAAATGGGTGAATGGACAAAATTAATTTGCTCTGTGTCTAAAAACATTGCATGATGCATTTTGCACTAAATTGTAACATAATTATCTGGACCTTTGTGGAGTAGGGCATCATGTAACATGTCCAGTTTTTTTTTTCATTCTCCCCCCCCCCCCCACTCTTCTCATTTTGTTTATGCTAGAAATGTGAGCTGCTATCGGGGCATCTGGAACCTCTGAACAGTGGGTCCAACGAGCTCATCATCTTAACCATTTTGCAAATGATACAAAGGATGAATGAGAAGGACATGAAGTGAATTAGTTTCAAATATAATTTGAAAGCAAGGGAGAGAAAGATTGAATTAAGAAAAAGGGAAAATGAGTAAAGTGCTTTTGAAAATCTCCAAATAGTTTACTAGGTGCAGGAATGAGAATCCACACTTTTCATGTTGCTGCTTCTCGCAGAGGAGGTTGAGTAATATTGCAAGACTGTATAGGATCCTTCAGTTGCTAAATATCAACCCTCACTGTCTCCGGCTGTTCAGTTCACTAAGGCGCAAATGCAGCAATTCTTCAAAATCCAAAGGGAGTTTGACAACGTGCTGTCTTGCAAGGCTAACAATGAAGCAGCGCAAATTGTCTGGCAGCTGTGGCAGTTCGCAATTCAGTTTGCAGACCTTGTCCCCTCTGCAAGTCGGTCTAACTCAACGCTAAAAACAGCAAGTGCATTAAACTGGCCATTATTTTTCCCAGCAAGATCTGATGCTGTTTCAGCTAAAACAGCAGTCATTTATTATTTAAATATAAAACAAGATGAGTTGCTTTCTTGTCTTCCCTCATTTTGCAACCTATTCTATTTAAGTTTTGATAATGTACTTTTTGCTTCTCCTTTTATTGTGGTTAATTTTATAACAATGCTGCTGTGGTTAGTTAACTAACTAACAGAAGACATTTCTCTTTTTAAAAAAAGATCAATCTTCTGATCAGCATTCTCCTTTAGAGCTTTTGAGACTTTATAAAACTCGTATTCTCTGGACTGGTGCCAAAATCTGAAAGACGGTAAAGATTGTAAATTCTCAAAAGGAAATTTCTACAAGGTTCAAACCATATGCAACATTCAGAAAGTTACAGTCTGATTGGTTCGGAGCAGGTCATCTAATTTTAACTGTGCAATTGTTGCCTCCAGTCCAAAGGTTTTGACTACCCTGCAGAAGTGAGAGAGCGTGGTGCTGAAAAAGCGCAGCAGGTTAGGCAGCATCCAAGGAGCAAGAAAGTTGATGTTTTGGGCAGGACCGTTCCTCAGGACTTTCTCCTACTACCCTGCAGAATCCAGGTTGAGATCTGGGATGCATGGCAAATGCACTGCCTCTCCTCAATGCTGACAGTCAGCTTTCTTGTCAGTATTTGTTTTACAGTTCTTGGTGTAACTGATTTAAAAAGAACTCCTAACTGTGGTTACCAGGTTGACCTGAGCAGAGTTTGGTGTTTTATTCTCTCTCTCTCTCTCTCTCTGTCCTTTCAATGCTATTATTCATGGTGATTAGTTTCATCTTTGATTCTAGTCGGAGATTGTCAAAGAGAGCGCCCTGGGGAAGGGCATATAGTTGGCCAATTGAGGTATTGTGCATGGCACAAACTTAGTAGCAAATAGATTTTATAAAATTGATTGATTTATTATAGGAATGCCTTTATTATCACAGAGAGAGCTTACAGTTGATTATCAATAAATGTGAAGTGTATTATGATCCTGTTCTTTTTTATTACACATAGTATGGATATGGTAGGGTGTTACATTCATTTGAACTGTTCCTGATCTTTAGGAAGCTGCCGTTGATGCCCTGAAAATAAGCATGTCTTATTTCACAAACTACTACCTGTGTCGTCTTAAACCAGTCTTGAGCACTTCACGTTCTGTACATCCATTCATACATAGAATATATTCAGATTCAGAAGTAAATGAATGTTGCTACAATCCCTGTCTGTATTTGCTCATACTGTTACTGAACATTTGCTCAATCTGTTTCCATACTGATATCTAACAGAATCCATGACTCGTAGCCCCAGTGAGGGTTAATTTATTTTAGTTTCCATTTGCAAATTTGGAATGTTAGATGCAGTTTATATAAACATTAAGTTTTGAAATATACAGATTTTTTTTCCTGCTAGTTAGAAAGTTATGTCTAAAACTTTAAAATTTGTCATCAGAAGTATCTTGCTGGAAATGGTAACTTCTCTCTAACTGTGGTAGGGGGACACCACTGAGGCACCAAATATGCTGATCGCAGAAGGTCAGGTTTGGTAAGAGAAATATAATTTTAATATGAGAAGAGGTAAGCAAGAATTTGTATTTATAAAGTGCCTTTCACTGCCTCGAACACAGGGTATTTTACCCTCTATCAAATATGTTTAATCTGTAGCTACTATGGTAATGGTGGGGAAATGCACAGCAAAGTTCTACAAAAAAAACAGATAAAATAAATTGTCTTTTCTGGGAAATTAATTTTGAAGAACAAATTTTAGGCAGAGTACCAGGAATCTCCTTGTGCTTCCATTAATGTTATGAGATCTTTTACATTCACTTGAGAATGCAGTTGGGGCCTCAGTTTAGTGTCCCAATTTCTGGATTGCTGTTTGTCAGTCCACGTAACTTACAAGAAGCATTACATGTAGACATAAATACATGAAAAATGTGCATTTTGAGATATACAACTAAGCAACCTTTGTCCAATAGGTAAACAATATTAATCACAACATTCAGACTTGCACAAGAAAATATCAAATCTACAAATTCAAAAATTCTACATATGTGAAGATGTGCTGATTTCTGCAGTGTTTGTGCAGCTCTACATGAGTGAACTCTTCACCATTGTTGGGATCCTCCTTTATTTCCACAGCTTAAGAACAGTGTGCTAGGGTTCTTTCTCTCTGTTGGCAGTGTGTTATATCATGTAATGCTTTGCTGTACATCGGTGGATTTGACAACCTATAACAGTATTTTGGTGAGTCTCATTATTTCAATCTAATAAATGATACAATTTTAGCATTTTAGAATATTGTTTTGCTGTGAAATAATCTGTAATTGGTGAATTTTCTTGTGTTAGTGTTTATTTCTGAGCCTAGATTGTACCAACACATTGTTCGACTCTAGAGGGCATCACAACTGAGTTTGAACTGTCCTTACCTGATATTCTGAAATTCTCGAGTCATACACTGTATTGATTACTATTTAGTATTTTTGTTTCTTCTTCCTTTCTTTCTTTGTGCACCTCACCTCAAAGGGACAGGGTGCTGAAGTGAATTGTGGCAACTCATTGGCTACAAATGAAGTAATAACAAAGCCTTTTGGGGAAAGCTGGGAGCTTCCTCATTTGTTTGTATTCCTATTCAATAAGTCACTAGCGGTTCGTAAATCTTGATTTTAGTAATTTATTTCCACCCAAGATTTGTAGGATAAGCCTTGGTTGAATTTTTTTTTAAAATCCAGAATTGCTAGTCTTCACTTTGAGATATTATTGGATGTAGCTGAACAAGGTGCATTAGATTGAGAAACTGTTCTCTTTAACAGCCCACATTGTGATTGCAGGTTCATCCTGACAAAAACCAACACCCACGATCAGAAGAAGCCTTTAAAGTGGTGCGAGCAGCGTGGGATATTGTGAGCAATCCTGAGAGAAGGAAGGAATATGAAATGTAAGCAAAATTCAGCGCTGCATTCCGGACATGGCCTGTGATTCTTTTGGGATCAAAGTCTTAATGTTAATTTACCTTCTATTCCTCTTGTGATATGAATACTTCAACATTTTTGATTTACTCATCTTTTTTTTAATTATTTTAATTCAAAGTTTACCACATTTGATTAATTTAGGGAGCAAAAATCTGCTCGTACTGTTTGTTCGAGCTATCACCATTTTATCACAGGACTAGGTTTAAACACACCTCCTGATCAAAGGAATTAGTCTCCTCACTGAATACACAAGTCCCAAATTAACTAAGTCTGGAGAAATTTGACTAATTTCCTACTACTACATCACAAAACTGTAAACTCCATATCATAGTAGTAACTTGTCAGTCTCCTGCAGCAATGTTATATGGATGATTTGGAAGTACTTGATGGTGAAGCTGGATATAAAAGTTTCCCTGTACTGCCAACACTCCTATTGTTCATCATAAAAATCCATCAGAATGTGCATCAACAAATATGATTTGGCTGCTCAAATACCTAATTAGCTGCAGTTGACCCTACTTTTCTTTGATGTTTCATTACTTTTTAAGATTTTGTTTTTGTAACCTCTTTCTGTTTTACATGCATCTAATTAGCTTCATGGTTTCTGATTGAAGAAGGATGTGACTGAAGTAATTTTCATTCTCCATGTAAGGCTATGCAACAGGGGAATGTTTGAGGCGCCATACCTGCTATTACTTTGTGCTACTTGTGCTGTGCAACAGCAACTTGGGGCGATTGGTCCCTTTATTCTCTTGGTCTCCAAACTGAAGCAGTGTTTTCCTATTCAGATCCCATGGCACAATTTGAAGAAGAGCAGAGGGACCTTCCCCCTGTCCTGGCCAGCGTTGATCCCTCAACCAACCTGATCAAAATCAAATTGTGTAGTTGTTCACTCATTTGCTATTTGGATCTTGCTGCGCGCAAATTTGCTGCTGCATTTGCTTTTTTAACAGTGACTGATTGCACTTCAAAAAAAAAATCATTTTGTTTGTTGTAAAGCACTTTGGACCATCCTGCAGATGTGATGAGGTGCTGTGTAAATGCAGCTTTCTTGTGTATCTTTTCAATTTATTGGAGCTGTCTTTCTCCAGGCATGGATATTAAAAGCTTACTGTAAAGAGAGGTTTGTACTGAGTCTTTGTTTATATTCTGAGGAATTGTAGAATCCAAGTTTACTTTTGAATACTTTCTGCTCTTGATTTATTTCCAGATATAACTGGATATTTTTGTGTTTATTGTTTTCAGCAAACGGGCTGCAGAGAGTGAGTTACATCGGTCCATGAACGAGTTTCTCACCAAACTCCAGGATGACCTAAAGGAAGCCATGAACACTATGATGTGCAGTAAATGTGAAGGAAAACACAAGTTTGTGCTCTTGTTTATCTGTTAAATAAATGTAAAGCTGAGTGATTTCCTCTCCAGTTTTCCCATCTTCCTTTCCTCAAGGTGCACTCTCTAGTTGGAGTAAGATTTTGTGGATCCCAAATGCTGTTTGGTGTTTCCTTTAACTGACTGTTCATCACTTGAGCCGAGATAATCAATATTAGTCTATTCAGCCATAATGCTAAGACCAACATTTGTCTGTAGCAGCAGCAATCAAATGTGGCAATTCTGCCTGATTTAATTTTCAACTTTAGGAACTCTATGACCAGTTGCATTGTGTGCCATTGCCCAGGTCAGCACTTGCCATTTTTCTGTCATTATTTTCATAATTTTGTTTGATTTGGCAGTTGTTCACTGCTTATGTACTCAACGTTAATAGTATTTCTGCTCAATGTCAGCATTGCCACAACAATCACATTGCACTAAAGAAGAGAATTTTATCAGATAATGTATGACATGAATATTCCTTTTATCCTGTGAGTGATGAAACTAAAACATGTAGATTATAACATAATTTGAGTGGGTACTTACTAGTTATGAATTATAGGTGTTCAAATAAACGAATTCTTCCTTTTTGAAAAAAGAGAGGCATCTTCCCCAGCTGTTTGCTGTTGGAATCCACCATCTCGTACCTCCCTAGTTGGTTTCTGTCCTCAAAAGCCCCTGACCTGTTTCACTCCCAGACTTTATGCACACCTTGTTCTCTTTCTCCTTGCAGCCCATACATGCATTGAAGTGTGAATGCCACAAGATAGTCATGTGTATTAAAAATAAATGCTCCAGGATAGATTGTGTATTATGGTTTTGAGTCACTCTTCTAAGTATAATTCCTCATCTACCTATGGTGAAAATAAAGTTGTAATTTCCTTTGCAGGAGATTTGAGATGGATCGTGACCCACAGGCTGCTCGATACTGTGCAGAGTGTAACAAGAGGCACTCTGTGGAGGATGGAGACTTCTGGGCAGAGTCAAGCATGCTGGGATTGAAAATCACTTACTTTGCCATGATGGATGGCAAAGTCTATGACATCACAGGTAAGGAGATTGGAAATTGGACAACACACATCCTTCCCCCACCCCCAATACCTTCCTGTTAAATTTTAAAAAGAACACAGACTCAAAGATTTTAGTGAGACTTGTGCATAAAATATGAAGCTCAATGAAGAGTGCAGGAAGACATGCCAGGACCAGCAAGGGCATACCAGATCCAGCACCAGGCCTATCTAAAAATGCAATGCCAAATTGCTGAAGCTACAAAACAAGAGTACCTAAAAATGCAGTAATTCCACAAACAATTAATCAGATATAAGCTCTGCAGTTCTATGACATTCAGTCGTAAATGGTGGTGGACAATTAAACAACTGGAGGAGGAACCTCCACAAACCTTCGCACCCTCAATAAAAGGGGTCCAGCACATAAGTGCAAAAGATAAGACCAAAGCATTTGCAACAATCTTCAGCCATCTGAGTGGATAATCCATCTCTGCCTCCTTCTGAGGTACCCAGCATCACAGATGCCAGTCTTCAGCGAATTCGGTTCACTCCACATGATATCGAGAAATGGCTGGAGGCACTGGATACTGCAAAGGCAATGGCCATGGACGATGTTCCAGCAAGAGTGCTAACATTGTGCACCAGACCTAACTGCACCCTTACCCAGCTTCAAGTACGGTTACAGCACTGGTATCTACATGACAATGTTGAAAATTGAGCAGAAATGTTCTGTATGCACAAAGCACGGCAGATCCAACTCGATACTTACTGCCCTATCAGTATACCCTCCATCACCAGTCAAGTGTTGGAAGATGTTATCAACAATGCTATTCAGAGACATGAGAAATAATTTACTCACTGGTGCTCACTTTGAGTTCCACCACAGCCACTCGGCTTCTGACCTCATCGTAGCTTTGGTTCAAACAAAAGAGCTCGCTTCCAGAGGTGAGGTGAGAGAGACTGCCCTTGACATTAAGACTGCATTTGATCTCGTGTGGCATTAAGGAACCCTAGGAAAACGAGTCAGTGGGAATCAGGGGAAAACACTGCTGTTTATAGACCTATCTGGTACAAAGAAGGGTGGCTGTGGTTGCTGGAGATCAGTCATCTCTGCAGGAGTTCCTCAGGGTAGCGTCGGAGGCCCAACCATCTTCAGCTGCTTCATTGGAAGTGGGGATGTTCACGGTGCAATGTTCAGAATATTCATAATTCCTCAGATACTGAAACAGCGCATGTTCAAATGCTGCAACACCTGAACAATATCCAGATTTGGGCTGATGTGTGGCAAGGACATTTCTGCCACACCAGGGAATGACCATCTCCAACAAGAGAGAATACAACCATTACCCCTTGAAATTCAATGGCATTGCCGTCACTGGATCTCCCTATTATCAACATCCTGGGGGTTTACCATTTTCCAGAAACTAAACTGGGCTAGCCATGTAGATGCAGTGACGACAAGAGCAATTCAGGCTAGGAATCATGCAGCGAGTAACTCTCCTTCTGACTACCCAAAGCCTGTCCACTATCTGCATGGCACAAGTTAGGAACGTGATGGAATGCTCCCCTCTTGTCTGAGGAGAAAGTGAGGTCTGCAGACGCTGGAGATCAAAGCTGAAACTTTATTGCTGGAACAGCACAGCAGGTCAGGCAGCATCTAGGGAACAGAAGATTCGACGTTTCGGGCACATGATTCCTGAAGAAGGGCATGTGCCCGAAACGTCGAATCTTCTGTTCCCTAGATGCTGCCTGACCTGCTGTGCTGTTCCAGCAATAAAGTTTCAGCTCCCCTCTTGTCTGGATGAGTGCAACTGTAACAACATTCAAGAAGCTTGACACCCATCCAGGACCAAGCCGTCTACTTGATTGATACCAGTACTGATGTCCGTGAAATCATTGCCAATTGTCAGAAGAAACCATTTCGTTCACTAATGTCCTTTTGTGAAGGAAATCTGCCATCCTTATCTAGTTTGGCCCACATGTGAACCTAAACCCACTGCAATGTAGTTGACTCTCAACTGCCCTCTGAAATGGCCAAGCAAGCTATTCAGTTGTACCAATCGTTACGGAGTCTCAAAGAAATGAAAACAGACTGATCACCTGGCATCGACCTAGGCACTGGAAAGTACAACCGCAGAAACAGCCCTGTCAACCCTGCAAAGTCCTTCCAACATCTGGGGTCCAGTGCCAACATTGGGAGAGCTGTCTTACAGACTAGCATAGCCTGACATGGTCTTACTCACAGAATCATACCTTACAGGCCATGTCCCAAACACCACCATCACCGTCCCTGGATGTGTCCTGTCCCACCAACAGGACAGACCCAGCAGAGGTGGTGGCACAGTGGGAGGGAGTTGCCTGGGATCCTCAATATTGACTCTGGACCTCATGAATTCGCATGGCTTAAGGTTAAACATAGGCAAAGAAACCTGATTATCACCTACCGTCTTCTCTCAGCAGATGAATTGGTACTCCTCCACGTTGAACAACACTTTGAGGAAGCACTGAGGATGGGCAATGCACAGAACGTCCTCTGGGTGGGGGATTTCATCATCACCACCAAGAGTTGCTCGGCAATAGTACTACTGATCAAAGTGTTCGGGTCCTAAAGGACAAAAATGCGAGACTGGGGTCTGCAGCAGGTAGTAAGGGAACCAACAAGAGGGAGAAGCCTACTTGACCTCATCTTTACCAATCTGCCAGGTGCAGACACATTCTGTCCATGACAGTATCGGGAAGAGCAACCACTGCACAGTCCTTGTGGAGACAAAATCCTGCCTGCACATTGAGAATAATCTCCATCATGTTGTGTGGCATTATCACTGTGCTAAATGGGACAAACTTCAAATAGATCTAGCAACTCAAGACTGGGCATCATTGAGGCACTACGGGCCATCAATAGCAGCAGAATTGTACTCCAGCAATCTGTAACCTCATGACTTGGCATATCCTCCGCTCAACCTTGACCATTAAGCCAGGGGATCAACTCTGGTTCAATGGAGAGTGCAGGAGGGCATGCCAGGAACAGTGGTTCAAAAGGTAGCCCACCACTACCTTCTCAAGGGTAACTAGGGATGGGCAATAAATGCTGGCCAGCAAGCAATGCCCACATCCCACAAATAAATAAAAGAAAATCACAAACATTCACTTCCTCTAGCATTGATGCTCAGTAACGCCAGTGTGTACTATCTACAAGATGCTTTTCAGAAATTCACCAAGGCTTCTTAAACAGCACATTTCCAAACACATGACCACTACTATCTAGACAGGGCAGCACATGTATAGGAGCACCGCTAACCTACAAGTATTTCTCCAAGCCGTGCACCATCCTGGCTTGGAAATATATCATTGTTCATTCAGCATCACTGGGTTAAATCTTGGAATTCCTTCCCTAATAGCATTGTGGATCTACCTACAGCATGTGGACTGTAGGAGCTCAAGAAGGCAGCTCACCACCACCTTCTCAAGGACAATAGGGATGGGCAATAAATGTTGGCCCAACCACTAGCATCCACATCGCATGAATGATTTTAGAACTGAAGTTTGGAGATAATTTGCTGTATAAAGTTTTCAGTTGTGGTAGCTTCAGCAGAATGGTGTTGTGTTCAAAAGGCAAGGATTTGTAACCTGACCTGGAGCACTATTTGCAAAGCATAAACACGAACATAAATCAGTTGCGTCAAGCAGCCTGTTTCTGTGATCTAAAACGCTTAATGCAACATGAAAATGTGTTATTTGGCTTGATTATTGGGTGGTAAATGTCAATATGGTGGCAAATAAATATCAATTCTCTTGAGTTTTAGTAGCAACAAAATGTCAAGACTAAAACCTGCGGAAGTGAGATACTGAGATAGTGAAGTTGCTAGTCTCTGAATAAACACTGACTCACTAGTAAATTAGCAGGAATGTAAATTAGATTAAATATACTTCATAACAACTGTTTGTTACTGTTCTTACCATCTCAAATTCATCAGTTGGTCTCATCGTTCCAACAATTCCAATTCAATAGGGAAGGCGATCACCCAGTGGTATTGCATTAGACTGTTAATCTGAAGAGGAGAAAGTGAGGACTGCAGATGCTGGAGAGTCAGAGTCAAAAAGCATGTGGCTAGAAAAGCACAGCAGGTCAGGCAGCATCCAAGGAGCAGGAAAATCAATGTTTCGGGCATAAGCCCTTCATCAGTTTCCTGATAGAACGGCTTATGCCCGAAACTTCGACTCTCCTGCTCCTTGGGATGCTGCCTGACCTGTGCTTTTCCAGCACTCTGCTTTTCAACTATTAATCTAGAGACCCAGGTTCACATCCTGCCATAGCAGATGGTGAAATTTGAATTCAATGTAAAAGAAAAACATCTGAAATTTAGAGTATAATGGTGACCATGAAACTGTTGTTGATTTGTTTTTGTTTTCCAGCTAATTTACTTCACTAATGTTCTTCAGGGGAAGAAACTGCCATCCTTACCTGGTCTAGCCTACATGTGACACTCACCACAGCAATGTGGTTAACTCCACAACTGCCCTCTGAATGAATTAAAAATAATGCAACTGCAATTATTTTCCATGTGCCTTACAGTATCTCTTGATTCAGGTTCATTTCACATGGACCTAATATTTAACTAGCATGAACATTTTTTTCAAAGTTGTTATCCCTTGTAAGCCATTACTGACCTTTTGGAATTCTTCTACAATCTCCTAGAGCATCATTCTGGAATATCCAATTAAAATCTTATTCCAGAAATACTTTAAAAGCCTGTCTTCAGCAATGAACACTGTACTAAAAGAAAAATACGAGAAGTCAACTATGATTTTCAAATCCTAAGGTTGAAAAGCCTTTGAAATCACCTTTTTGGTTTTTGAGAGAATTGGGAGATGACGCCTGTGTTTGGCACATGTTGATTTCTTGGTTGGTTCTGATGTAAAATGGTAACTTGGTGTTTTTCAATATGGAGGGAGGAATAGGAGGAGATCATTCGCATAACTTGAGGCTGTTATACAGGAGTAGGAGAAGGCCATTCAGCCCCTCAGATCTGTTCTGTCTTTCAATCTGATCATGACAGACCTATACCTCAAGTCCAATTACCTGTTCAGCTCTATGACTCTTAATACCCTCCTCCAAAACAAATATCAGTTTGAAATTCACTCGTGCCCTTTCCAGTGGATTATTGGGAGTCAATTGGTTAAAAACTAGGGAGTGGGGTCATTGTCGAATTCGTACTCCGACTGCGCAGTACTGAATAGGACCCAAGAGCAAACATAGAAAGCATCTGGATTTCTCTGCATTGTTTATTCTAGCCTGAGAGAAATTCCACAGACATGTCTCTGTTGCGTTAGAAAAATTATGAGAGATTAATAATTCATATAGAAGTTAAGTAACTCGCTGTTTGTTTTGTTTATCCCTTCTCTCTTCAGAGTGGGCTGGGTGTCAGAGGGTTGGAATATCTCCTGATATACATAATGTTCCTTACCATATATCCTTTGCTACACGAACTTCTGGAAACAGTGGTAGACATAGGTAAGTAAATGTAGAGATGTTCACTATTAATCTTCCAGTTGTTTTCTCCTCCCTATAATGTCTTTGGCCCTATAATGTGAATTTTGTAGCGCAGTAATCAAAGCACAGGTTCACAGGCAAGCTATGCACAGGAGGTAAGTGTGTCTAGACAAAATTATTACCTTGGTACCTTTTTTAGCAGGCATGTCAATGTCTCAGTTGTAACAATTAAATGAGGTCAGTACAGTAAAACCTAGCTGAATACTCAGTCTTGTGCAGATTTTCAATGACTTTACAAGGCTAGCAGCACAGCTTGCACATCAGTGCTGTGTTCAGGTTATTATAAAATAAGAATTGGAGAATGGTTACGGGGCAAAAGAAGTCTATATGGCCTGTTGTGTTTGCTAGCTCTCTGCAGGAGTAATTCACATGGTCACCTCCCATGTCATTTTCCCTGTGGATTTGCTTTTCTTCTTTTCACAATTATCACTTTCATTTTGATAACTATATAATTAAATCTGAATCTACCACACTCAGGCAGTGAATTCCAGATCCAAACCACTCACTGTAAAAAAAATTTTTCCTTATATTGCATTTGGTTCTTTTGTCAATCACCCTTAAATTTGGTGTTTTCTGGTTCATGATCTTTCCACCAATAGGAAATCTCTCCTTTATCTACTCTGTACTGACCTCTCATGATTTTGAATACCCCTATCAAATCTTCCCTTAACTATCTTTCTGTAAACCCCAGCTTCTCTATTCCATCTACATAACTGAAGTTCCTCATCTCTGGAATAATTCTTGCTAGGTGAAAGGTAGTGGTTGCAGGACACGTGTAACTTTAGTGGTGCAGTGGTTTGAGTTATTGAACTAGTAATTGAGTTCAAATCCCATTTTAACAGTCTGGGAATCTGAGTTAAGTTTTAAAATCTAAAAACAAAAACTAGGATTAGTAAAACTGAAACATAAGAATGAGGAGTGGGAATAGGCCAATTGGCTCTTTGAGTATACTCCACTATTCAATAAGATCATGGCTTCTCTGTTGTATTCCCATCTCCTCCCAAAACCTATGCCACTGTATTAAAATCGATCTACCTCCACCTTAAAAATTCAATGATCCCATCTTCTTTGGTAATGAGTTCCAGAATTGTACAACCCTGAGATAAGTAATTTTTCCACATTTTGGTCCTAAAAGGGTGACCTCTAATTTTGAAGGAATGCCCCTAGTTCTGGCCTTAGCCATAAGAGGAAATATAATTTCTACATCCATGTTGTCAGACCCTTCAATATACTGTGTATTTCAATCAAGTCACCCTCACACTTCTAAACTCCAATGAAAACCAGTCCAGTCTTTCCTCATTAGCCAACCTACTTATTCCAGGTATTGATCTAGTGAACCTTCTCTGAATCATCTCCAACACATTTACATGATTCCTTAAGGAGACCAAAACTGTACACTGTATTCAAGATGTGGTCTCACCAATGTCCTGTATATATTGTAAAACATGAGGCCCCAGCACAAATCTCTGCAGGACGTCAATCTTCTATCCTTAATACGTTATCCCTTTTACTTTGTGCAATAACTTTGTGTGGCACTTTTTTTTAGATTAGATTACTTAGTGTGGAAACAGGCCCTTTGGCCCAACAAGTCCACACCGACCCTCCGAAGAGCAACCCACCCAGACCCATTCCCCTACATTTACCCTTCACCTAACACTATGGGTAATTTAGCATGACCAATTCACCTAACCTGCACATTTTTGGACTGTGGGAGGAAACCGGAGCACCTGGAGGAAACCCACACAAACACGCGGAGACTGTGCAAACTCCACACAGACAGTTGCCCGAGGTGGGAATTGAACCCGGGTCTCTGGCGCTGTGAGGCAACAGTGCTAGCCACCGTGCCGCCCACATCCATGTTGTCAGACCCTTCAATGTACTTTGTTGAATGACTTCTAGAAATCAAAGTACAGTATGTCAACACACTGCCCCATTATCTAGAGAACTCCAATAAATTGATTAAACGTTACTTCCCTTTTAACAAAATCATGCTGACTCTTCCCAATAACCTTATACTCCACAACCACCTGATGAAGGAGCAGTGCTCCGAAAGCTAGTGCTTCCAAATAAATCTGTTGGACTATAACCTGGTGTTGTGATTTTTAATTTTATACACCCCAGTCCAACACCAGCATTTCCAAATCCCAATAACCTTGTTCTTCTGAGTGTCCACTATGATCTCCTTAACGAGCAGTTCTGACACCTTTCTCACAATAGTCATCAAGCTAACTGGTCTGTAGTTACTGGTTTTCTGCTTCCCTCCTTTTAAATGGAGGGGACATATTTATGCTACTTTTCAGTCTGATGGAACCTTCCCAGACTATCTCTAATTTTGGAAAATTAGCATCAATGCATTTACTGCATTGAGCCAAGGATGAAGTCCATCAGGACCTGGGGAACTTGTCAGCTTGCAGCTCAGTAATGCTTCCTTGGTGATTGTAATTTCAACAAGTTCCTCTTTTCTTTCTACCTCTTGATTTACAGCTATTACTGGGATGAATTTTGTATCCTCTATAGTAAAAACAGAAGCAAAATATTTGTTCATTTCATTCACTATTGCCTTCTAATCTATTATTAACTCTCCATTCTCACTCACTAAAGGACTAACTCGCTTTATTTACACTTTTTCTTTAGTAAGAATTTCTACATGTATTTACTATCTATTGTTTACACTTCTAGCCAGCGCCCTGTCATACTCAGGTTGATCAGAAAGAAGAAATTAAAGTCATTCTCTGCCATTCTTTCTATTCTGGCCAATCATCCAACTTGCTACTCATCTTTTGCACAGTTATGTTTTTTTCTTAAGTTTTTGCTTATTCTGAAATATTGCTTTAATTATCTGCTACAGCTTCTCTATTGATCTATCTCCTAGCCTATTATTGCATTTCACTTTGGTAGCTCAGCTCTCAAGCCTATATAGTGGCTTTTATTTAAATTTGAAATACTAATCTTAGATCCACTCTTCTCCCTTTCAAACAGGATGTAAAATGCAATCCTATGTTGGTTGCAACTGTTGAGAGGCTCCTTAACTCTGAGGTCATTATACAATACAGAGTCCAATATAACCTGCTCTCTGGTTGGTTCCAGATATGTAGTTCTAAGAAGCTACCTCAGAATCATTCAATGAACTCCTCCTCATCCAGGCTACCATTGCTAATCTAATATTCTAGTTATATGCAGATTAAAGTCACCCATGATTATTGCTGTCCCTTTATCACAAGCACCCAGTATACATTGTGGTTACTATAAGAGAGTCTGTAGACCACTTCCCCTAGTGACCTATTATTCCTCATCTCCACCCAAATCAGTTTTACATCCTGATTTCCTGAATCAAGGTCACCTCTAACTACTGCACTGATTAACAGTGCTACCTCTCCCTTTTTACCAGCTTTGAATGTCTTATATCCCTTAATATTCAGGTCCACTCCTTGTCATTCTGCAGCTGCATCTCTGTAATGGCTATCATATTTATCTATTCCAATGTGTGCTACGTGCAGTCAGATTCGGAGTGTTTAGTTTTGTCTTTTGTTATCTTTGTAACATCTGTTAGTCTCTCTAACCTCTCTGGTTATTCTCTGATTTTCATTTCTTGTATTACTATGTTGCTGTCTTGCTTCAACTCTACCTTTTAACTATAACTATCCAAGTTTAAAACCTCCTCTGCTTCCTTCATTATGTGTACATCAGTGCCAACAGGCCAGGTGCCAGTGTCCCACTGGAAACCACTTCTCCCACATATATCTTTGAGCTAAGCATTCATTACTCTCTTATTTGCCTGATATGAATTTGAACATGGCTCCATAATCTAAAGATTATTTCCTGTTTGAGGTTGTGTTTTGTAATTTAGTGCCCATCTTTTCATACTTCCTCAGCAGAACCTCTTTCCTAGGTCTACCTCTGCTTACTGGTATCAACATGAGCCTGGACAACTGGATCCTTCCCCTCTCACTGCAAGTTCTTTTCCAACCCAGAGCAGATATCCTGAACCTGGCTACTGGACACAGCACAGCTGTCTGGACTTGCCCTCTTTGTTGCAGTGAACAACTGGGCCATCAAGCAGCACCTGTTCAGCAATAATCTGCTCACTGATGCCAGGTTTAGGTTCCATCAGGGCCACTCAGCTCCTGACTTTATTTGCAGCCTTTGTTCAAATAGGGACAAAAGAGCTGAATTCCAGAGGGAAAGTGAAAGTGACAGCAAGGCTGCATTTGACTGTGTGTGGCATCAAGGAGCCAAGCAAAACTTGAATTCACTGGGAATCAGGGAAAACTCTGCATTGTTTGGAATCATATCTGGCACAAGGGAAAGTGGCTGTGATTTTTAGAGATCACTCATCTCCACTCTAGGGCATCTCTGCAGGAGTTTCTCAGTCATGTCCTAGGTCAACCTCATTAGCATTATTTAGTGATATTCCCTTTCTGATAAAGTCAGAAGTGGGAATGTTCGCTGATAATTGCACAATGTTCAGCACCATTCGTGACTCCTCAGATACTGAGGCAGTCCATTTCCAAATGCGTCAAGACCTGGACAATATGTAGGCTTGGGCCGACAAGGGGAAAGTAATATTCATGCCATGCACACGTCAAGGAATGACCATCTCCAACAAGAGGGAATTTAACAATTACCCTTTGACATTCAGTGGCATTACCATCAGTGAATCCCCTGTTATCAACATCTTGGGATTACCATTGACCAGAAACTCAACTGGACTAACCATATAAATAGTGGCCTCAATAGAAAATCAGAGGCTAGGAATACTGCAATGTATAAGCCACCTCCTGATTCTACGAAGCCTATCTACCATCTACAAGAAATAAGTCAGGAGTGTGATGGAATGCTCCCCACTTGCCTAGATGGGTACAGCTTCATCAACATCCAAGACAAAGCACCACATCCACAAACATACGCTCCCTCCAACACCAACATTCAATAGCAGCAGCATTGTGTACCATCTACAAGATCTACTACAGAAATTCACCAAACATCCTTGGCAATTGTAGGTTTGGATGGTACTGTTGATCATCTAGAAGGCCATGGGCAGCAGATACATGGGAACCCTACCACCTCCAAGTTTCAAACAGTGCCATTCCTTCAGTGTTGCTGGGTCAAAATCCTGGAACTCTTGAATAACTTTGTGAGTCTACTTCTGGGTATACAGACTGCAAAGGTTCAAGAAGGCAGCTGACCATCATCATCATCATCACCTCAAGAGCAACTAGGGATGGGCAATAAATGCTAGCCTGGCCAGTGGATGCCCATGTCTCATGAGTGAGATGAAAGAAAAATGTCAAACACCCTCCTTATGCTGAACCTGACTAAGGCTATGTTCCTTTTTGCTCCTCCTACTTGAATGGCTTTCTTTGTCCATGGTACCTTTGTCAGTTAGGTCTTTTCAGCTTGGTTGGATGGAAGTGTAGGTTTCACAATAGATGACCTAAAACTTTTTGGACAGTTACAAAACCAGAGGCTCCTGCGTTCCTGTCTGCTGGGTACCCTTGCCTGCATCACGCGCAGTCACACCCTCCTGTCCCTGACCACTGGCCAAATCCGATGATCCCATCCTAAGGGGTGTGGTTGCCTCCTGGAATAAAGTATTCAGGTGACTTCCCCTCCCTGATGTACAGTGTCTGCAGCTCTGAATTCAACCCACTGACTGACGTTCCTGAAACTGCAGATGGATTTATCCTTAATCATGCTGGCATCCAGAAGTTCAAGCATCTTGTAGTCACAGCACATCACCTGCACTGCCAGCTTTATTGTGTTAATTAATAAACATTAATTAAATGGCTGGGAATTGTAAATTTCACCAGTGCAGATAAAGATCTTACAATTACTAATAGTTATGCTGGTTGTAGGTTGGTAATCATATATACAGTCCCAAACAGCAGTTACTCATAGACGCATTATCTCTCTGTTGTGGCTTAATTTTTTTTTTCCCCCAATCAGATGTTCTCCAGAAGGAGAAGCTCCAGGCCGAGGCCTCCTTTTATCTTCTGCTGTCTCATCTCTCTGCTGTCTTGAAGCTAAAGGGCTGGGTCCCAGAACCTGCGCCTCCACCTGTTCTCTGTTGCTGCTTGCTGCTGTCTTGAAACTCTGCAATTGCTCTCCAATTGTCTTTAATATCCAACTGGCCTCATTATTGTTTTTATTTTAGTAAAGGAAATCTGCAACTTTACCCAAGGCCAACATGGTTAACTCTTATCTGTCTGCTGCAGTGGCCAAGCAGCCTGTATATTTGCATCATTTCAAAAGCTACCATATTTCTGAGCACCTGAGATGAACCTTCTGCCAGTGCCCACATCTTGCAAATGGATACTTTTTTAAAAATCTCACTGGATGGACAATATTGTGGGCGAGAAAATGCACATAAACACTTTGCAACACTCTGCAAAAAGAGCAAAGAACAGCTTCAGGAAACCACTAATTTTTCAGTTCAGGTATTCTCAAAACAGCTTAAAGCAAATTACTCTTCCCTAGCGACTGATTTTCTTTTCCTTTTAGTTATGAGAATTTTGTTAGTTTATTCATGAAGAAATTCACTAAGGTTCTCTAGAGAGCACCTTGCAAATGCATGACCACTTCTATCCAGAAGGACTCGTGCAGTAGATGCATGGGAACACAATCACCTAAATGTTCTCCTCTGGCGACTTGGCTAGAGGAGAACTTGGAAATATCACTGACTTGGA
Source organism: Chiloscyllium plagiosum (assembly GCF_037043375.1). Taxonomy (NCBI): domain Eukaryota; kingdom Metazoa; phylum Chordata; class Chondrichthyes; order Orectolobiformes; family Hemiscylliidae; genus Chiloscyllium; species Chiloscyllium plagiosum. The sequence goes on along the minus strand of NW_028270191.1, from coordinate 26,114,634 downwards.
AATATCACTGCTTCATCAGTGTCACTGGATCAGAAGCCTGGTTCAGCTTCCCTAACTATATTGTGGGTGGCCCTACACTAAATAGACTGCAGCAGTTCAAGAAGGCAGCTCACCACTGTCTTCCCAAAGACAACTAGAGATGGCCACTAAGTACTGGCCAACCCAGTGAAGCCCAGGTCTCATGAATAATTAAAAAAAGAAACTTTCCTCCCTGAATTACCTGAGAGACTCAATACATTTGCTATTGACATTATCCTAGCGTATAAAGGGACCTGATAATTTCACAACATGGAATTAGGTCATGTAGCAACAAAGCAGCAGCGTGTTACCTTGCTTGATCTATCCCTCATTAAAATCAATATTTTCATACCATTTAATGTTTTCAATATGTAAATAACCACTCCTCACCCCACCATCTTATTTCATTTTCTCTCCACTGTTGAAAACACCCAGTTGCTTAGGTGTAGTTCCATGTGTGTTCTTCATTACCCTGCCCCTTTGTATTGCTCAACTATCAGACTGCAAGGACAGATCACATGGACATTTGCTAGCAGGCTTCATTCAAATCTGATCAGAAGTGAGAACATGTTTTTTTTTAAGTGTTTTGTCTTGGCCTGAAGCTATATTACCTATATTACTGAGATCTGCTAACATGGCACATACTAAGGATCAAAACTGGAACCTACTGATGTACAATTACTTCCAGAATCATCTAGCGAAGTCCTGATGTCAAGTTAAAGGTGCTAGCATCATGTCTACGTGCAATAGTCATGGTTCAGTGGGGCTTGACACATTGGGTAATACAAATGTAATTGTATAGCACAGCACACCTATGAGTTGAATTTTTTTTAAATAATTGTACCTTACTGGAGGTGCAAGTTGTGTAGAGTTTATTCTAATAATACTGGAGGAAAAAACCTTTCCTTGTGCCAATTTCTGCGGTCTGTAAGAATCATACTGTTCGGATAGCAGTCTGGACAGGTTGTGTTCCAAACTCTCTGATTAATAATAATGGACTATAGTTCTCTTTATTAGTTAAAAAGCCACATAGACTTTTTCACTAAACACAAGTGGAGGGAATGGGCACTGCCTGTCTTTAGCTATGCTCTTGTAGAGGTTTGTGAATGGTAAAATGCTCCCTATAAGGAAGACATTTGAAAAAAATTAAGCTCAAACTCTTCTCATTCTACCTTTATAACAGTCAGCTCAACAATAGCATTGACAGAAGTTGTTTGTTTGTCCACACCAAGGAATGATGTGTGATACAACTGCCCTCCACATGAGAATTTCTTGAAGTGAATCTAGCAGACTGCGAGTTAAAATTATTTACAGACATATTTTGAAGTCAGGATGGTTGCTGCCATTTGGAAAGGGGGGGAAAAACATGGATTGTAATACCTCTGTCTCCCTCTTGTTTAGAGCTAGTTCTGAGAATGGCCCAAGTCCTCCCACTGACCTCCAAGACTTCTTCAGCAAGATTTTCCAGGGTGCTGGACCTCAAACAGCGAATGGGAGCTTCTTTGGCCCTCCGCAGCCAAGGTCCAATAGTCAGCCCAAAGCAGAGGCTGCACAAAGAACCGAAACAAAGCAAAAGCGGAGGAAGAAGGTGCGACGAACATTCCCACGCTGAGCCTTAAAGTGCAAAAACAAACCTCAGCGATTACCTCGGTCAGCTTGATGGCAACCTGACTGAGGACAACCATGATTCTAGAGTAGAGCAAAGACAAATAAAAGTCCTCTTTTATTGAATTGTATGAATACATTTGGACTGTACCTTTTTAACATTTTAATTTGAATGTACAATAGCAACTAAGGTGATCTTGAGAACTTTACTTTTTAACTTGAATTAAATAGTAAAGAATTAATTTCTGGTTTCAACAAAATGAATATAACCCAATAGGTGACTTTTTAAAATGCTTTATTCACTCCAATGTTATGATTTTTTTCTTTGGGGGTGGGGGGGGGGGGGGCAGCAGTGGTTCTGGTGGTCTTACCTCCTGAGTTCATAAGTTCTCCTAATCATTTTTAATGGGGAAAACTCTGTATTGCAGAAAAAATAGAGTAAAACGGTATGTTTGTCTGATGGCCTAATTTCCACCAGAAGACAGAGCACATTTACAAACAAAGGAAGAAACCAGAAAATAATTTAAGTGTAAAATTGAGCACATTTATTGTGGTTTGGGAGATCAGATACAATTTCTTTTGTAACTTTAAAAAATTAAAATTTACTGGAAATCATACACAATCTTCTAAACAGAAAATAAGAACCTTTGGTTAATAACTACCATAAAAAGTAAGATTGACTTGTGCTCCTTTTTAGTCCTTTAATGTCTTGCATTTCATTCTCTTCTCTCACTCCCGTTCTTTCTGTGTACCTCAATCTTCTACAATGATGATAATGTCTTACACAGTAATGAAACACATACCGATCAGTAACAAGAGTAATATATTTTATGGATGTGTGCAGAAATCTTAATATGACTGGAACACCATGAGTATGAAATGCTTTGCAACACAAGCTTTAATTCAACCCACTAATACAAAGTAACCGTAGCATCATCTGTGTTCACAGCTCCAGGGCTGGGACTGACAAGAGGACATTTGAGTAATCAGCACTGTAAACCTTTATCAGTACTTGAAAATTTAACCAGCTTTTTCTGGGAATCAAGCCAAAAATTCTCCAATTAATAGTAATGGAGTTCAAAGTTTGTTATATGTTATAAAAATGCCCACCTAGAAAATGATTTTTGTTTAGCCATCAAAATCTATATACCACGTATAAGATTTCCTATCAGTTCCCAGTCAGTAGAACATTTGATTTAAACAAATGCTTACTGTTTACCTTTCTGGCACTGCACAGACTAGGGACAAGACTGAGATTGAACAAGAGAATACAGGTAGCCTACGAGAGCAGGTGTATGTTCCATAGAGTGAGCTACAGTCCTGCTTTCTACATATTCGATCTGTGTTGTGAATTTTCAAGTTTTATCTGTACAGTATGCCTGTGATGCTAAATTACCACCTTGTGATCATTGACCAATCTGGTGAACGAGGATCTCTGCATTGGAGCCAGTTGATTGTATATCTGAACATCCTGAGTTTCAAAAGGTGGTCTCAGTCAGTATCTCAAACACTCCATTCAAATTACAGAAACCCCATTTAACATAAAGTTAAACTTGGAGAGTTGTACTTGTAGGAGGCATGTGCTTTAGTATCGTCATGGTTATAGTCACACATTATTTAGAATCTTTGATAGGTGCAGTTTCAGTGCCGTGGGCAAAGCAGAATCCATGGTGGAAGAAGTAGAATACGTTGGTGGGAGTGGAGCTATGGGACAGCATTGTGAGAATCTTTGAAGAGGAATGATTTGAGAGAAGGTGCTAATTGGAGGGGTTTAGGGAAATTTAATAGCATTGAAGGACATGGGCTTTTGTTGAATGGGAGAGGTACTCGTAAACATGGAGGTAAAGAGAAGGATGGTTAATGTAGAGCTGGGATGAAGAAAGGCTTAAGAAAGCAGAATAGTATACTTTGTAGTCCAGATGAGTTTGGGTGGGGGATTCTTAAAAAAACAGGTGGTAATTTGGTATGGTGGAGATCAGGGAGGGGACAGTCTTTGGAATTTGGGAAATGCACTTGAACAAGTGCATTGAAACAAAATAATTCAAACCTAATTATTAATCAGATAGTTCTTGCACACTGCTATAATTTTAAATTAAATGAAACAAATGCTAGTACAATAAAATCTATTCAAACATTAGGAATAGACTTAATTGATGTTAACACAATATTAAATGCTTTAGCTAAAAATAAACAAAACTTTTACTATACACTTAGGTTTGAAAAGTAAAATTAACAACTTTAATGTTTTACACTGAAAATCTTTTACTCTATTTTTCTCTTTCACTTCTTCCTTTCTACAATCTATTTTGGAGGTGGGGACAACATTCTTTTGGCTGTAAACAGGTTACACAGGTATGTTGAACGTCAGCAGCTTGAAATCACATAACCTAAAAAGCGCAAAGCAATCTTAAAAGTGTTTCCTGATAACAACTCGCTTCCCCCACCCCCAACATTTCTCAAGCACCTTAATGGTGCATGTACAAATCTGTGGCATTCCAAGAATAAAATGGTCTGTATATTGCCAAAGGCACATTTCACTGTGGTGTTGTCAGTTGTGGCAAAGAATTTAATGAAAGAATTATATTGGGAGTAATTTTATAAACATGTGCTAGGTCGACAACCTAAAGCATCAACTCTCATCCTCTCCATAAGTGCTGTCTGACACACTGTTTTCCTTCAGCATTTCTGTTTTTATTTCATCTTATGAAGTCTTAAATCACTCATTTTGTTTCTGACCCTGAAAATTTTGACATAGGTTGCCCCTTTTAGATGAACTAAGATATTTAAGGTTGAACAGGTAATTTAAAATTGTTGACTTTTATGAAGATTGTTTGATGTAGAAGTTTGTAAGCAGTTATTCACAAGGTTCTGCTGACCATTACCTGTGAGTATTGTTGAAGTTAGAGCTAATTTTAAGGTGACAATCGACAAATTTAAAGTTGTGTAATTTGGTGGGTTCACAGATTGGACCTTTGTTCATTTGATTTGAAAAGGCTGTAGATCCCAACACAAATCTTTTGTTGGCCAGAACCTTTTCAGGAGTGAAAATAAAATGCAGATTGCATTACCAAAGTGTAGTTTATTTTTGTAAAGGAGTGTACTTTTAAAAATGGTATTAAGAATTTTGTATCTTTATATCTCAACTATACCTTACCTTCCATTCTTTTACAGTAAAGAACTCTCATTTATGTACCACCTTTTATGATCACAGGCTGTTCCAAAGGACTTTACAGCTATTAAATACTTTAAAGTGTAGCAACTGGTGTAATTTAGGAAAAACAGCAGCCAATTTACACATAGTAAGCTCCCACAAACAGCAGTTATATAGATATTAATTGTTTGCCAGGAGGAACCTACGCTCTTCAAAAAATATCTCATGGCACTATTATAGCCATCTGGGAGGATATATGGGCTTTGGTTTAATCTGGCAAACCAACAACTAGGTCATCAGTTATTTGATTAATACAGAAGAGACACAAAAAGTTGTTAAAGATACATGCCTTCTACGGTCATATATAATTTCCTACTGGACACCCTAACCATGCAGATGGTTAGTCTGTCAGTATTTCATTCCAGTTACATGCAATAAAGGTGGTGGGCTTGAGAAGTCATGCCAAAATGAAATCCATTTTTCAAGGTTTGTACCCATCTCTGTTTAATAATCCTAAATGTAATAGGAGTTAAAATCCCAGCTGAAATGTGCCTTTCGTTCCAAAGTTGAATCATATTGGAGTCGAAATGTTAACTCTGTCTCTCTCTCCACGGATGCTGCCAGATCTGCTGAGTTTCTCCAACACTTTCTGCATTCACAGTATTTAGCTGAAATGCACTTTCGGTTGCTTTTGAACTCGTAAAATATTTGCAGCACTTTGCATTTTATTTTCAAAATAGATTTGCCTCAAATTATTTTTGTGTTTTTGCTGAGTAAAATTTCAGATTTTGCCAAATTTTTGCACTGTGAATGTGTGCATGTTGGTTGAGAGTGTGTTGCTGGAAAAGTAAGCAGGTCAGGCAGCATCCAATGAGCAGGAGAATCGATATTTCAGGCCAGAGCCCTTAATCAGGAATGTGTGTGTGTATTTCATTTAAAACATCCACGTCATCTGTGCAGAATAGATTTTTGGCCCAAAGCCTGGAAATGTAAGGACAGTGTTCTAACACTACCTTTAGTCCCTCAGCACATTTGTTTTATTATTCTAATTTCCAATATTTGCACAGCAAGATTCCACAGTTAACAGCATATAGTTAATCCGTCTGATGTTGACTGAGCAAGGAATGATGACCAGAAGAACTCCCTAGTTCTCATTCGTAGTGATCTGAGATGATATTCGTCAGAAGAGGCTATAATTCAATATCTCATTTGTACTGGACAACCACCAATGCAACACTCCCTCATGAATGAATAGAGTGACTGAACTGTGACCATGCGTTTAAAGCCTGGAGTGGGTCTTTAACGTGGGATCTTCAAACACAGAAGGCCAATTTGAGCTCTTTATTTCGTAAAAGTGTATTTATAGACCAAACTTCATGACCTCCGATATCCTGAAGTGCTTTACAACCAATTAAGTGCTTTTGAAATTTGTCAGTGTAACTGCACAGCTAGATCCAACAGCAATGTGACAATGGCAATGTAATCAGTTTTACTGATACTGACCAAGGGATAAGTGTTGCCCAGAGTCAGGGATCGAACTTCTTTGTTTCTTTTTAATTGAAGTAGTGCTGCGGGATCTTCATGCACCTTGGCAGTCAAATTGGAACTTGGTTTATTCTTTTATCTGAAAGATGACATCAGGAGAAGTGTGGAACTTTGAGCATTGGAATGTAAGTCTAAATATTTGTGTTCTAGTTTCTGGAATAGGATTGACCTTTTTAACTTCCAGAAAAGCATGATCTCCACCAAACCACAGCTGACAGCTTGGTTAACTGATAACTACAGGTAATGGTTAAACTGAATGAACAGTTCACTTTTGTTAAGTAGATAAGGTTACAAGTAATAAAAGTTACAAACCTGTAGTTCAGTGCTTCAAGACAGAGTAATTGAACAATTCCAGTTCACTTTTGCATTGCTTTGTGCTTCCAGACATTTGTCAATGCACTGGGACTAGCATTAGTTCAGTTTCTGGTTGCAATTCCAGTATTAAGGAAAAAGTGCACCTAACAATTTCATTTTGGAAGTACTGAAACTTTTCCATTCTTGAGACCCGATGTTGTGGACTCAGAGATTAAGAATCCAGTCAAGATTGTATTAGCATTAACTCCTTTCAAACAACTCTCAACAAGAATTTGATTAATCCTTGGATCAATAGTTTCTAAGGTGCCATATAGTCATAGGTGGACAATAGGCTTAGCACTGGACCTTTTCACCTTTGGAATGTGAATAATCAAGTTATGTACATTGGGTGGTGGTAGTTGAGATGTTGAAATTTGAATACTACTTGTGCGTACAGTAATGTTAAAAGTCAAACACAATGACAAGGGCTATGATTTAAAGCATTACCAAGATCAAGGACCCCTCACTGTCATATCACTATATGCAACCCTTTTTATACACTATCTCAAAGCTATGCTACTGCAATGCCAGAATGACTTTCTAAAGTGCAAGATAAAAGAATAGGACTCCCAATTCAGTGAAAGTTTCAGAGAAGATTGCAAGGAGAGGTCAAGTAAGATCAAACAGCAGCTTTGCCATAGTTACAGATAGTAAGGTATGTGCCACGATGGGAGTGAGGAAGAAATCAGTTGGTTGGAATTTGCAAGGCACTATAGGTGGCAGCAGAGTTGACGTTTTGTGAATCTTTTCTAAATCTTTTACCTTAATTGCACAAACACTCCTCCACACCCTTATTGACGTAAACCTCTTTTAATTGTACACATATAATGCAAAGAAGGAGAAAAAAAGTACAAAATTATACATGAGCAGCTTATACACAGGAGTAAACTCACACATACAAAATCTTTCACTTGTGCAGATAAGAAAACAGTTGGTGTTTCAAGAGGTAGTGCCAGCAGTTCCTTCATCAGTCATTGTCTCAGTACATTATGCCCATTGCTCATGCTGCTCCCTTTCTTAGGTTGTTTGGAGCTACTGGCAGCATCACCTTTCAGCATTCACCCAGAGGTCATGCACCCACTCAATACTTGTTGATGCCAAAGATTCGGACACCGTGCAGCTGTGGGAGTTTGGGAATGAGTGCGGTGAGCAAAGATGTGGTGTTCACCAGGAAATGAACAACATTATATTTAGTGTAGAAACTTGCTAGCATATACCTGGAAGGAAAACAGAGCTTTAACATTTGTTTATCACTTATAAATGCTCATTGGTAGAGTTACACAGCACAGGAGGAGGACATTTGTCCTGTTATGCCTGTGCCAGCTTTTTTGCTTGTCCTATTTTCTCTCTGCTATATTCTGAGTACAGTACTGACAGAGGGGCAGCGTAACAAAGCACTATATTTTTTTCCCTTTCCAGTATATATCCAAATCCCTTTCAAACGTTCCTATTGAAGCTACTTTCTGTGCCCTTTCAGGCAGCATGTTCCAGATAGCTCACTGCATTTAAAAAAGTAATCTCCTCATCTCCCTCTTTGGTTTTTTTTAAACCACTCACCTCGGAGTCCTCTTTTCCATGACAATGCAATACTAGTTCAGCACTGCCCTTCTGACAGTGCAGCACTCCCATGATAGTGCCCCTCTGACAATGTGGCACTACTTCCAACAATGCAGCGTTCCTCAGGATCAAGTCTCCAATATAACACAGCATTCCAGCAGCACTACAGTGGAAGTGGCAGACTTGATTCTTGTGCTAATGTCTGTCAAGTGGAGCTTAAACCAACAACATTATGACTCAGAAGCAAGACTGCAATCCCATGAGCCATGGCTGACACCCTATTAATACCTTGGAGCACAACAGTTTTTTTTTCTCCCTCTCCTGCCACAATAAAGGTCCAAATTGTGTATTTGTTATAACAATTAAAGCAGGAAACAGAACAAGGACTTACAGAATTATTGGAGTGATGGTGAGAAACTTGCGTGAAGACGTAAACTGAATCCCATAATCCATTTGCTCCCAGTGTGTAAGTAATCGTGCCTTTCCCTGGTCTGGAGTTTCAAATGGTGTTCCTTTAACCGTGTGCAGAAACCAATACATTGCCTACAAACAGAGACTTGGTATATCACTGGGTGCTGACAAAGACCTTTGCGATTTGCCATCTGTGTGTTCTGAGAAGAGGCTGTCAGCAACTATGAAAATACCTCAGAACAACCTAGTGATTACACAGCACAGCTGGAGTCTGCACATCTGTCACCACCTTTTTCATGTTTCTGTTGTTAAAGAAATTAAAGATCCACATGCAACAGAGTCATAGAGCAAGGAAACATACCCTTCGGTCCAACTGGTTCATGCCAACCAAGTTTCCAAAACTAAACTAGTCCCATTTGCCTGAATTTGGGCCATATCCACCTGAAACGTCTGAAAATGAACCTTCAAGCTCAGCGAGCAAACCTACATCCAGAACCTCAACCTGAGCTACAAATCTTCTCAAAACACGCTTGGGCCATACCCCTCTAACCCTTTCCTTTTCATGTACCTATCTAAACGTCTTTTAAATGCTGTAACCGTACCTGTATCTACCACTTCCTCTGGCAGTTCACTTACCATACGAACCACCCTGTGTGAAAAAGTTGCCCCTCAGGTCGCTTTTAAATCTTTCTCCTCTCACATCTCTGCCCTCCAGTTTTGAACTCCCTATCCTAGGGAAAAGACCTTTGCTATTCACCTTATCTATGCCCCTCATGATTTTATAAGCCTCTATAAAGGTCACCCCTAAACCTGCTACGCTCCACTGAAAGAAGTCCCAGCCTCTCCCTGTAACTCAAACCCTTCAGTTCTAGTAACATCCTTGTAAATCTTTTCTGCACTGTCTCCAATTTAATAATATTGTTTCTATAGAAGGTCCGCCAGAACTGTACACAGTACACCAAAAATGGCCTCACCAACATCCTGTACAACCGAAACATGACATCCCAACTCCTATACTCAAAAGTCTGAGCAATGAAGGCAAGTGTGCCAAACGTCTTCTTTACCACCATGTCAACCTGTGATGTAACTTTCAAGGAACCATGATTTCTCTCCACAGATGCCACCAGACCTGCTGAGCTTTTCCAACAATTTCTATTTTTTGTTTCTAAACCCCTAGGCTTCTTACCAAAATACAACACCTCGCATTTTATTTAAATTAAATTCCATCTACCATTCCTGGGCCCATTGGCCTAATTGATCAAGATCCCTTTATAATCCTACATAACCTTCTTCGCTATCTACTATAGCACCAATTTTGGTGTCATCTGCAAACTTACTTACTAACCATGCTTTCTATATTCTCATCCAAATTATTTATATAAATACCTTTTATATGAAGATCTCGTAGTTTAAAAACATGGGCTTAAGGTGGGAAAGTCCTGGACCAAGGACTAACAGTCCTAAGCTAATTGCAATGAAAACTGTTTCAAACTGGTTAAAATTAACAGCCGAGTACAAAATCATAAACACACATTGCATTAGTTCACTAACTGAATAAGAATCTCTAGAATTTTAGTTTTTACTAAATGTTAACTACTGAGAATATATTAATCCTTACAATTGACCTCAGGAATGAATGAGTAACAATCAAAGGCACATAAACTTGTCAACCTGTGCTCAGGTTCAAATGACTAGTCATGAGTGTGCAGTCCAGATCAGTTCAACATGAACTTGGTCTGTGAAGTTTGAGTTGGCAATGTCTAAAATACTTCCTCCTTACCAAAATAAAAGCAAACTTCTTAAAATCATCAGTGCCATGATGATCACTGCTGTTGCATCAACCCGTGGCAGAAAGATACATATTATCTGTGTTATTTGCAATCTGCACTGAATAGAGGAACACTTCAGTGTCATTTGCATTGTCTCCTGGCTTGGGCAGAGTGGGGAGAATAAAGAGAACATTAAAAGAAGGTAGTTGCCCCTTTCAGATGCAATAACAAGACTTCAGGGAGCAGGGTAGTTCTATGTGCACCACAGTAGTTCAAGAATGCGGATCAGTGTTACCAGGGCAACTAGGGAGAAGAAATATATATTTGTCTTTGTCAGCGATGCTCATATCCCATGAATGAAATTTTCAAATAGTAAATGCAAGTCCAAAGAAGGAGAATTTACTTTGAAAATAAAAACGATACTGTGAAAAGAGATTCTTGAACAAGAAGGATCTGCTTAATTACATTAAGAATTTTCAGCTAGTGAAATTTCTGGCAATAGCAATAAATTTCTCAAAAACTATCACAATGAACCCTGTGGACTGGGGCCACTGAAATGCTTCCCTGGTTTCTTTTTCTCCACCATAACACCATCATTTTTGTCTGTCTGTGTATGCATACGATGTTCTAGAAATGAGTTGGAGAATTAACCAGTAGAGCAACAGACAAGTTGTTCATAGTTGTTTACCCGATGTTAGAATCTATTTATTTGTAATAAATAGTAGTTCTTGTTCAGTACATAAACCTGGTCCAATTTTTCTGTCAGCCTTGGTCTATCTGACACGCAAATTGAGGACTTTGTATGCTCTGATTAACTTTTTAACACGGTTCGATTTCCAGCATGGTACCCCATTGATGTGTGACAACACACAGACTATTACTGAGTTCAGTTCAGAATCAAGTTTCATTTCAGAAGAATCGGGTTTTCAGTATAATAGAGCCCGAGTAGAAGGATTTAATTTTGTGAAGATTCTGAGCTGAGAGAGTCTATGTCAAAGTTTTCAAGCTGTCAATACTAGAGAAGAGATTCCATGCCATCAGAACTGAAAAGAAATCCAGGTCATCATCAAAACTGGAAAGAGTCAATTAAGTAAGAAATTAAAAAGTTAAGATAAGAGTGATACTTCAGTGGGATTGAGTACCTGTAAAGGATATTGCTTGGGAAAATGATTGAAACATATTCAACAAAACAAAATTAAGATCATTCTAAATTGTTGTCCTGGATTGTTTTGTTTTCTTTTGTGTAATAAACTTATGGTATTTTTAAAAGAGCATTCACAGTAGTTATTCAGTGACTAACCACCATGGTAACCAACTGCAAAATCAAACTTATAACCTATAAAACCAGGTTTCACTCTAGGATTTGAATTCTCCAGGATTACTATCAGCTGGGATCAGAACAACACAAACTTGTATGTTCCACCAGGGATCACTGGACAGTGATCAGGTGGAGCCCTAGCCACTTGCCACTCATCTGTAACTCAGAAGTGCTAAGGTTCAATTTTTACGCCACAACCGCAGTAGCACAGGATATTGACATCCCTTTAAAAGTACCCGCGTGAAGTTTTGCCCCCACCCATTCGCTGTGACTCACCGAGTTATGGATGACATGAGTGAGGGTCCACACCACAGGAATGCTGAAGAATGGAATGCTCAGCAGGACGACGTGGAGAATTCCGACTAAAATGAGGTAGGCCAGCCAGATTCCCCGGCTGTTCATTATCCGGGTGTTTGGATTAACCTCACTGTGAGCGACACCAACATTCATCCTGTCTCCTACTTTAAAGAAGGGGAAAGTTCAAAAAAGGAAAGTGGTCCTCATTCTCTGTCCTCCACTCAGCTGCTGGCATCTATCTGCACAATCGGGTAAAGCGAACCGATAAAGTTTATGCCAAAACAGAAACAGTAAAAGTCAAACATGCTTTTTCAATTATTGCGCAATGGGTGAATTATGTTATCAGTCAGATTCTATCCAAAGCCAGTATCTGCATTATATCCAGAACTTCTACGATTTTTAGTGCAAAACTGACATACTTGAACAGCAGGTTGAATGTTTTGCTGATCTAACCTGTCAATTTGCTCACACAAAATTCCACTAACAGCAGTGAGGTTGAGGGTTGTTTTTTTGAGGGAGAAATGATGGCTCCAGGACACAAGGGAGAACTGTCCCCGCTCTTCTTCAAAATTGTGCCACCTGACAGGATGGACAGGAACCTCAGTTTAATGTTTCATCTGAAAGGCAGCACCTCTGACAGTGCAATGCTCCTCTCCCTGCACCATACCCCCAACTCCTACATCATGGGTCAGTGAGGAGAGGAGAAACCAAGGCTCTGGAGATACTTGAGCTTCACAAACGTGGCCTTGTGGTGGATCCCTGATTGCAACCACACTGAGGTGAGGAGATGCCAAAAGATTCAAATCTACGTCCAATGCAACATGAACTTGGTAGTCTCATTCCAGACAATGCAAAACTGGATGAAATTCAGGATTCAGGATGAAATTGCCCAGCTGGTGCACTTGTGCTATTTGCGCATTTTGCCAGGTCTATTTTGCGCTATTGGCAGGGCTTCCCAGGTTTTCTACCATCTCATCATTTAAATGGGTCTTATACATCCTGCCATAATATGTCTCATGGTACAGCAAAAAAATAGTTGGTGCAACTTTTTGTCAAGGCGACAGTGTACATCCTATTGGCGACAAAGTTTGAAGCTGGACATTTTCCTGTTGTGGTCTGTGCTGCAGAAGATGGCTAACGTGAGGGGACAGGGAACAATAGGCTGTCAGGAAAACTGCAGGTGAAAGGCATGGATCCCACACAATTAACCTTATGTAAAGCTTACATAAGTGCTTAGCTTCCAACCTTCTACCCAGTGCGAAAGAGAGAGAGACATCAAGCCCTTGTGGGGAAAGCCCAGCGTGGAGCAACTACAGGTCCATTGCTAAAGAAGGACTGTAATTGGAACTTTTAACTTTATTACTTATTTACTACTTTATACTGACAAGAACTGTAATGTTAAACGTTTCTACTTTTTACTTAAGATTTTGTACCTAGATACCTTGTACCGAAGTTGGCGCCGTGAATTGTGACATTGTAAACTTTTCACTGTACTCCTGTATCCCTGTACTTGAGTAAACATGACAATAAAACTTAATTCTAACTCTATAAATCTGAGCTCATTGAAAACTCTGCTGCTTGTATCCTGACCGACACCCATCACCCTCCACTTGCCTTGGTCCTAAGTTCTGGAATTCCTTCCCTGAAACCTTTGCTCCAACTTAAGTCACCGCTTCCAGCCTACCTGGTTAACCAAGTTACTTGTCATCTGCCCTACTTCTTATTTTAAATTTTTCTCTGATAATTGCCCATGAAACACCTCAGGGCATTTTACCATCTTAAAGGCATTATATAAGAATAAGTTGTTGTCTAAAATAAACAGACAACCCACCAAATTCATAGACTCCACAATGAGGTCAAGGTGATATTTCCCTTTTCAAAATATTTCAATGATGTGTTGTTGAAACTTTTTGTCTTGCATTTATTTAGGACAAATTCCAAACAATTGCAAAACTTACAGAAGCAATGAGTGCTGCCAGGTTGGCAAAATACTCTGGCTGAGGCTTTGCCATGGAGAAAGCAACAGGGAACGCGAAGCTCCCTGAGGCTCCTGGATAATTCAAAAAAAGTGCAAGGCTTGAACAGATTACTTTTGTTTGCAAAGAACAGGTTGCTGTCAATGAATGTATGTCGCTTTCAACAATTCTAAATGAGCCACATTATGAGCCAGTCTGATTATCTTAAACTGGTTGTGTAGCTTGGAGTGCACTCTCAACTGTCCAGCAAATGCTGCCCAATTGTGAAAACACACCTAACAGTAGATATATCATTAAATTAGCTAACTTTGGAAATTAGTTGGTGAAATTTAGGTGTTTGACCACCTTCATGTGAAGAAGCAGTAAAATCAGCTGCACAGTGATAAGAGTTAGACTCTGTGGTTTGCACAATCAAAGACCAATCACTCTTTTAGAGGTGAAAAAGTGGCTAACAAGTTCTCATTTCTTTGAAACTATAACTTCCTTGAAGGAACAACAGGTGGATCTCTTGGGGTGATAAAGATCAAAATAATTTCATCAGCAATGAAATTAATGGCCAGCATGTCAGATTCATATGCTTAATACCTGAGCCAACCAGCTCCATAATAACTGAGCGCACTACTGAAGACTCAAATGTCAGCCCAGAGAAATTCATTCTGCTAAATCTGGAAGGGAATCTATAGTTAAACAACAACAGCAGTACTGTGACTTAACAGCATGTGTTTTTATTTCATTTGTTTGATCTTTACCCACATGTATTTGGGATTCCATATTCATGACTCTTTCCAACCTTCATTCAAGTTTTATGGACTTGTTCCTTGTAGAGAGAAGTCAGGTGGTGAACTGACCAAGCCAAAAGCTGAATTGTGTTAAAAGTATCAATAGTGTGACTTGTGTTTGACATTGTAACAACAAATTATTCTGCATCAGCTTATAAAACGTTTGACATTTTGTTTAATTAATCCCTTTAAAACCACTAACAACAGGCAAGGTGCATCGTCTGCCAGAAAAAAAAGAATCCTACAAAGCTGAAAGTGGTGGCTAGCAAGGACTAAGTATTTAAAAAATGCTTTATGTCTTTGTATAAATAAAATTAAACAAAATACTTAGAAAAAAGCGATAATAGAATTGGCTGGTTTCTGAGAAGCCAGGTCCTGAAGACAGCGCCCCTTAAACGTAAAGGCGGTTAAAAAGGGCCTGTTAACACTTAACCTATCTGCCTTTTTTTTTAAAAAAAGGGAATTATATCTTCAAAGCATCTTAACCTCGTCCAAAAATAAATAACAAAAAGCAATTCTTTTCACTCACCAGCTCCTTTAACTACGATCAGGAAGGCCTCCTCCGCTCAACCTAACCTGTCACCGCCGTGTCTGCTTAACTCAGCTGTTGTTTGGCTGATCGGGTTGCATTCACACTGGGATTGGCTATCTGCAACGTCAATCACATGGCACAATGGCTATCACAATAGGTTGCACGCCAGCTCTGAAAATCTAACGAAGGTGGCGGGGTGGAGAATTAGCCGACAAAAAATACGCAGGGTAACTAAATTGTTGTCCATCTCCAGCTTAAGTTGGGTGCGGGAGGGGATTGGTAGTTTCCACTTTTCGAGATATTTTCTATTCCATCTGCTTAAAGGTATTATTATCCACCTCTGGAGCAGATGGACTTGACGCAGGCCTTTTGGCTCAGAGGTTGGAGAACGACCACAGTACCACAAAAAACTTTTTCTATGTGTTCTACGGCAGCCTTTCAAGAGATTCTCTGAGGATATTCCTAATATAACTAAGCTCTTTTAACTGGGGATACCCACTGAAGTGACTTTTAATCAACTTGCTCAGACGTATTTGACACATCTCTGCGACAGGTGGGACATGAACCTGGATCTTCTGGCTCAGAGGTAGGGCCATTACCACAAGAGCCCTTAGAATTTCCATTTTTATGTTGAGTCTCAAATGTGAAAATCAAGTTTTATTTTTCAGAAACAGTTTATTTCATTGTCATCTCTGCCAATATGGTACCCGGTAGCTGTGCCAATTTAGTGCAGGGCCTGGGAATCTGAGTTCCCACTTACCAGGGCCACCCTAGGATTGGCACATGTTACCCAGACCACAGAATAGGGTTGAGGGGTGCAATCTTGGTGTAGGGTGCACAAAACAAAATGTTTCAGTTCCTGCCAACTCAATACCATCATGTTTGTCATCCTCATGCTTCAATCCCTGCAAGGCCACCCAATTTCTAACTCACCAGCTGTGACAACACCTCATTCCCAATTACTGCATTTCTTTAATTCTGGCTTCTTGAGTATCCCCCACTTTCCATCACTCCACCATGGCCTTCAGCAAGCAAGAGGTCACAAGCTTTACAATTCCCTCTTGAAAGATGCTCCTTACCTACCTCATCCAACCTTTTACTGACCCTATCCCAATAACTCTTTCTTTGACCCAGTGTACATTTTTTATCAATGTTGCTGTGAAGTATCTTGGGATGCTTCTCGGTTTTAAAGGCACTTGGGACAAGGAAAGCAACTGCACCCAATGTGAACACTTGACTAAGTTGGACGTTCTCCTCCATTGTTTGGCAATGCATTAAGATGAGAAAAAAACTGCATAATTATTTAGTTGGTTGCCAGCATCCAGATCTACAGGTTCTGGCCCGAGTCTCTGACAATAGTTCTTAGAGAATCAGATGCAGAGCTCTGGCTATCACGCTATGCCTGAGAGTATTGCTAAATTCAGCTCTGACCTTAAACTTGCCTCCACCTCCTTGTGTGTATGTTGCAACACTAATCTGCAATGATGGTCATGTGGAGAGGATCAAAGGGCAATTATCTTCACACCTGCTTCATGCAGCTCATCGTTCACCAGCAACATCAAACAGATCTTAGCATAATGGCAGCTTACAAAAACGGCATTTCTATAGAACCTTTCATGATCTCAGAATATTCCAAATCACTTTAAAATAAATGAAATGCGATTAAAATGTAATAATTGCTGTAATGTTTGCAAAATAAGCAGCCAATTTGTGCACAGCAACACCCCCCAGCCCCCACACACATCAATGTGATGAAGACTGATATGGGCCACTCCTGATGAAGGGCTTTTGCCCGAAACGTCGACTCTCCTGCTCCTCGGATGCTGCCTCACCTGCTGTGCTTTTCCAGCACCACACTCTTGACTCTAATCTCCAGCATCTGCAGTCCTCACTTTTGTCTAATGTTTTACTGATGTCACTTGAAGGATAAATATTGGCCAGGACACCAGGACAACTCCCTCGGGCTGCTTTGAAAAATGTGTCATGGGATCATTACATCTACCCAATGGGGAGAAGGGGCCTCCTTTCACCATCTCATTGGAAGGACGCCATCCTTGACAATGTGGCATGCCCTCAGCACTGATCCTCTGATAGTGCCTATTCCCTCAGTGCTGACCCTCCAACAGTGCCTACTCCCTCAGCACTGAACCCACAGCCTCCTGACCCCAAGGCGAGAGTTTTCCTCTTCAGTGATGTTTGCCAAATCAAAATCCTTTATGTCTTCCTAGAAGCTACTAATGACTTCCAAATCTTTGCAAAGGTTTTCAGAATCTGAATTAATTGGAATCAGAATTTCCTCCATCCTCAGTCTGCATCTTGACAATTCCTATTCGTTGTCCCTGACCCTTTAATCCACTGCCCCCACTAGTTTACTCACTGCACTCATCTTCGTCACACCAAAAGTAATTTCATAGAGTCATACAGCACAGAAACGTACCCTTCTGTCCAACTCATCCATGCTGACCAAGGTTTCCAAACTAAACTCGTCCCATTTGCCTATGTTTGGCCCATATCCCTCTAAACCTCTCCTATTCATGTACCTGTCCAAATGTGTTTTAAATGTTGTAACTGTACCTGCATCTACTACTTCCTCTGGCAGTTCATTCCACATACAAACTACCCTCTGTGTGAAAAGGTTGCCCCTCAAGTACCTTTTAAGTCTTTTTCCTCTCACCTTAAATCAATGCCCTCTAGTTTTGAACTCCCCCACCCTGCAGAAAAAACATTTGCTATTCACCTGATCTATGCCCCTCATGATTTTATAAACTTTTTTAAGGTTACCCCTCAATCTCCTATGCTCCATTGGAAAAAGTCTCACCTCTTCCTAAAACTCAAACCCTCCAGTCCCGGTAACATCCTTGTAAATCTTTTCTGCACCTTCTCCAATTTAACAATATCCTCCCTATAGAAAGGTGATCAGAACTGTACACAGTACTCCAGAAATGGCCTCACCAACATCCTGTACAACATGACATCCCAACTGTATGGTCAGAGTAATAAAGGCAAGCGTGCCAAACACCTTCTTTACCACCCTATGTACCTGTGATGCAGCTTGCAAAGAACTATGTACTTGCGCCCCTAGGTCTCTCTGTTCGACAACACTCCCTAAAGCCCTACCATTAACTGTGCTTAATTTTAATATTGAGTTGATCCTGGAGAATTAAATGTAGTCACCACTTTTATTGTATTTGCATAAGAACTTGTTTTAACCTATTCTGTTGGAAACAGCAAAAACTTTATGCTCTTTTGGTCCTTTCTGCAGCACCACTTGGGGTCTGTACCATCCACTGGACACTAGGCCCACTGATAAAACTGAACAAGGTGAGGGCCCAGATGGTCACTTGGCTGAATTTTAATCTGCTCCAATTATCAAAACTTCTGGCCCCAAAAAATGTAGTTCCAAATTCTTCAACAGGTTTGTCTGAGCCCAAAAACTGAACACAGAAGTTTCCAGGTCTTGTTTTGCTAAGTTACCTACAAAGGAATAAGGAAAGGTAGGTGCTCAGTTCTTTCTCAGTATATTTATGTTGTGCTCTGGTCTTTAATTAACACCTTTTATGTTAAGCTATTGATCAAGCAAATCAAGTTCCAATAAAATGTCCTAGTCCCCATTTTCATCTACATCAGCTCCCATTTGCAATTTATCTGCATACTCACTGAAATCTCAGAGGATTGCAGAGGCTGGAGAAAGTCACATAGATATGGCTGGAGCTATTGGTGGGGTGGGGGTGGGGTGCACAACATGGAGGAGTCTGTAAACGAGAATGAGAATTTTCAAATTGAGGCATTGGTAGGCTGGGGGCCAATGTAGATCACTGAGCAGAGAAGGGATGAGTGAACAGGACTTTGACAAACTATATACAGTGCAGATGCAGAGTGATGCCAACAGCGTGGGTTCAATTCCTGCACTGGCTGAAGTTACCAGGAAGGCCTCTCCTCAATCTCTTCCCTCGCCTGAAGCATGCTGACTCTCAGGTTAAGCCACCACCAGTCTTCTCTTTCTAATTCGAGAACAGCCCTATGGTCTGGTAAGACTATGGTGCTTTTATCATAAACAGAAACAAGCCAAAGATCTACAAGATCAAGATTGGTGTTTATATTCTCTATGAGCTTTCTCCTGTCATTTTCATGTCACTCCATCACCATTTCCTTCTATTCCTCTCTTCTTTATGTGTTTATCCAGCTTCTCCCCCACCATCCCAAATACATCAATGCTATTCTCCTCAACTGTTCAGTGCTCTCCAAGTAAAGAAGCTTCTCCTGAATTCTCCGATTATATTTATTAATGACTATATTCCATTAATTGCCCCCTGGTTCTGGTCTCTGTCCACAGGTAGAAATATCTACTTGACATCTACTCTGTCAAACTCTTTCATAGCCTTAAATCTGTCTGTCATGGGTGACCTGGTCACTTCATCAGCTTTCTCCTTTGTGGAAAAAACTGAGTTCCAGCTGCTCAGTCTTTCCCAAGAGTTAGAATCTCTCAGTTCCAGTATCATCCTTGGTGTGAGTCAGGATCATTTATGGTGAATGGAAAACAATTCCTCAAATACCCGACAGTGAATTCTATCCACACAAAGTGTCTCAAAAGATTAGCATGTCTTGGCTCTATTTTAGGAAACAGTTAAAATATTTTAGCGTCTGCTTTGATGAAACGGTCTGCATTTTTCCAATGCACTTAAATCATATTGTAGACAGTAAGACGCAACAATTGGACAACTCTGTGGGTATTCTGTTATGTTTGGCTTCTTATTCACAGACGCAGCAATTGAGTTTACAAGAATACATCCTCTCAGACCTGTCATTACCACTGGATCTTCTCAAAGTTGCCGATAAGTCAGGTGAGTTCCATCAGGAGCAGTCTGCAGAAGGGATTTCCTTGCCTCAACTAATGAAAGATAGGAGTTAAGTGATGGGCTCAGTGGAGTGGAGCGGAGCACCCTAATGTCATAGCATTCCAATGCTCGTGGACCTCATGGACTGTAAGATGCAGCTTTTTTTTCTCAGATGTGCAAAGCTCCTTTTCTTCCAGACAGGAGAGGGACCAGAGGGAAAATATGAAATAACTCCACAGAAACCAGTATCCCATCACCAAGTCACCCTTTATTGACAAATGAACAGTCCTTTACCATAGTACTGCTTCATACAGAGTCATCTCTGACACTCACCCTTTTTATATGTCAGCCAGGACTCCCTGATTGGACCAAGTTAACAGCCCCAATCAGGGAACTCATATTCTATAAGATCCACCTAACTGACCTTGTTACAATCACTACAAAACAGATGGGTTCTCCTCACGGTTGTTTTAGTAATCCATCCTGAAATAACATATACTCTCTCTTAGCAACTGAAGATTAGTCTATAGAATTAAAAAATATGGACTCTCTGTGTGTCCTGTGCTAATCGCAACCTGTTGTCCCTTCTTGATTTAGCTTGTGTTTTCACCTCTTAACATACATTACTGCACAACCAGGAATGACTGCAGGTAACCTGTTCCCCTGACTTTACCAATATTGCTCTCAGGCGATAATAAGAACTGCAGATGCTGGAAAGTCAGAGTCAATAAAGTATAGAGCTGGCAAAAGGTCAAGCAGCATCAGAGGAGCAGGGGAGTTGACATCTCAGGTTGGGACCATTCATCAAGACTCAAAGGTTCCCACCTCGATATTGCAGTCAAACTAGTTCCCAAAGTGGGTGTGAAACTGACCTCTGTCAATTTCTGCTTCATTTGTGCGAAATTGCAGGTAGGGACCAATGTTAAGCATGATACACTATGAAGCTTTGATGTAACTGCCCATGAACAAGGTTATTTAACCAAAGACAAGCAACTCAACTGCATTACGTCTGTGCAAACCATGAGAGAAGTCTGTTTTCCACCATAGGAACGTTGGATAATCTTGTCTTGTATTTTCTTGAAATTGCAAGATTATAAGATGATATAATTGAAATTTTTCAAATAATTAGAGGGAGATTGGCACAGAGAAACATTGCCCACTTATTGGGGGCATCCAGACAGGGGGGGTATCATTTTGCAATGACAGCTGGCCAATTGAGGGGGTGAAATCAGGACATGCTTTTACAGATACAAAGATAGTGGAAATCCGGAACACTATCCCTTGAAAAAAAGTTGGGATTGTGAGGATTCATTGGAATTTGAAGGACTGAAAGAATGACCATTATATCATGTGTACATGACCACTGAATTTTTCAAATTTCTTTACAGCCAATCAGATACTTTCCTTTTAGCTGTAGTCACTGTTGTAATGTAGGGAACACAGCAGGCAAATTGTACACAGCAATGTGGGAGTTACAAGATAATCTGTTTCAGTGATATTGCTGTAGAGATAAATATTGGCATCAGGATACCAGGGAGAACTCCCCATGCTCTGCTTAAAAATATAGTGCCATGAAATCTTTTCCATCCCCTGAACAGAAAGGTGGGGACTTTGCTTGACACCTTATCTCAAAGGCAGCATTCCCTCGAGCCTCTTCTTCAGCTCTGTGCCCGAAGGCAGGTCTGAACCACAATGCTGTGACCTCAACCACAGGCAGGACAAGGAGGCAGATCCTGAATCCACCCCCAGCCAGAAAGGAGATCAGACTCCATGCTGTGGTGTCCAATCTGATCCACTCCAGTCTGGCTGTGTTGTAAATGTACCTTACCTGTTCATCAAGCCCTGGAGTGGAAATTGAACCAGACCTTTCCGGCATAGAGGCAAGGATGCTACCCCACAAGGTCTCAAAGCTGCAGTGGCAATGTTGATTTTTGTTTCAGGTCCTGGTGTAGGATTTTAACCCAGAACCTTTTGACAGAGATAAGAGTGCTGCCACAATCAACATAGAGTCAAAGAGTTATACAGCACGGAACCAGACCCTTCAATCCAACTCGTCCATGTTGACCAGATATTCGAACCTAATCTAGTCCCATTTTCCAGCAGTTGACCTATATCCCTCCAAACTCTTCCTATTTATATATCCATCCAGATGCCTTTTAAATATTCTCATTGTACCAACCTCCACCATTTCCTCTGGCAAGCTCATTTCATACATGCGCCACCCTCTGTGTGAAAAAGTTGCCCTTTAAGTCCCTTTTAAATTTGTCCCCTCACCCTAACCCAATGCCCTCTAGTTCTGGACTCCCCTACCCCAGGGAAAAGGCCTTGGCCATTCACCCTATCTATGCCCCTCATGATTTTATAAACCTCTATAAGGTCACCGCTCAGCCTCCGATGGTCCAGGGAAAACAGCTCCAGCCTATTCAGCCTCTCCCTAAAGCTCATGGATAGTTATGTTTGAGTAAGAGTATTAAAGGATACGAGGCAATGGTGGGTAAATGAAGTTGAGGTGCAGTACAAGTTTCATCTAAACAAAAAAGGCTTGAGCAACTGAATTACCTTGTGTTCTTCTGAGGTAACAGTATGAAGGGAACAGGGTTTCCTTGTTCCAGACAGACATCCTGTTGTCAATGGAAAACATTGTCTGAAGTTGCAAACGATATGAAAAATAGTGCAATAATTCAATGGTTGCAGGTGTGAAGATTAGATAAAAGATACACATTCAACTGTTAACTGGAAACTGCAGCCCATTGCCAGGTATTCGAGACATTGGCAGCAAGTTGCCAAATCTGCTCGCTCCTTCTGATTGGAATGCAGCAACACTTACCACAGACCACATCATATATAATGTCTTTTATTGTGCATTCTCTGCTTGTTGAAGTGATAGATGTTGATGCCACAAAATAGAACATCGTCCCATTTCCAGGTGCCTAACTGTGGCTCACTTGGTGACTCTTGCCTCTGAGACAGAAGTTTGCAGATTTGAGCTCTCACTCCAGCACATAATCCAGACTAAAATTTCAGTGTCAGTTGTGAAGGCAAGTTGCACTGTCAGAGGGTCAGTGCAGAGGGTTTGGGCACTGTCAGCAGGTCAAAACTGAGGGAGCTCTACACTGACAGAGGGTCAGTGTTCAAAGAGAGAGTTCCATACTGTCATAGGGACAGTGCTGAGCGAACGCCACACTGGTGGAGGGTCAGTGCTGGGAGAGCGCTGCAGAGTCGGAGGGTCAGTGCTGAGAGAGCGCTGCAGAGTCGGAGGGTCAGTGCTGAGCGAGCATTGCTTTGTCACAGAATCAGTGCTGATGGAGCGTTGCACTATCAGAGAGTCAATGTTGAGGGCGAGGGCACTATCAGAAGGTCAGTGTTGAGAGAGTTCTGTGTTGTTTTCAGGTCAGTGTTGATGGAGCTCCATGACATTGGAAGGTCAGTGCTGACAGAGCTCTGTGCTGTCGGATGGTCAGTGCTGAGGAAGCAGGCACGGTTAGATGGTCAGTGCTGAGGGAGCGTCACACTGTCGGAGGGTCAGTGCTGAAGGAGCATTGCACTGTCGGAGGGTGAGTGCTGAGGGAGTGCTGCACTGTCGGAGGGTCAGTGCTGTGGGAGTATTACACTGTCAAAGGATCAGGGCTGAGTGAGTGTCACACTGTCAGAGGGTCAGTGCTGAGGGAGTACCGCACTGTCAGGGGCTCAGAGCTGAGGGTGTGCCACACTGTCGGAGGTCAGTGCTGAGGGAGTGCTGCACTGTCGGAGGGTCAGTGCTGTGGGAGTGTCACACTGTCAGAGGGTAATTGCTGAGGGAGCATTACACTGTCGGAGGGTCAGTGCTGAAGGAACATCACACTGTCAGAGGGTTAGTGCTGAGGGAGCAGGCGCTGTCGAGATGCCAGTGCTGAGGGAGGGCTTCACTGTCAGAAGGTCAGTACTAAAGGAGCGGGCACTGTGAGAGGGCGAGTGATGACAGAGCCCTGCACCGTCAGAGGGTCAGCACAAATAGAGTGTCACACTGTCGGCGGGTCAGAGCTGAGGGAGTACCACATTGTCAGAGGGTCAGCGCTGAGGGAGTGCCATGCTGTTGGAGGGTCTGTGCTGACGTAGTGTCACATTGTCGGAGGTGCAGTGCTGAGGGAGTGCTGTACTGTCAAAGGGTCAGTGCTGAGAGAGTGCTGTACTGTCAGAGGGTCAGTGTTGAGGGAGCATCACACTGTCGGAGGGTCAGTGCTGAGGGAGTGTCACACTGTCAGAGGGTCAGTGCTGAGTGAGCGTCACACTGTCAGATGGTCAGTGCTGAGAGGATAGCGTACTGTCAGAGGGTCAGTGCGAGGGAGTACCGCACTGTCGGAGGGTCAGTGCTGAGGGAGTGTCACACTGTTGGAGGGTCAGTGCTGAGTGAGTGTCACACTGTTGGAGGGTCAGTGCTGAGGGAGTGTCACACTGTTGGAGGGTCAGTGCTGAGTGAGTGTCACACTGTCGGATAGTCAGTGCTGAGAGGATATCACACTGTCAGAAGGTCAGTGCTGAGGGAGTACCGCGCTGTCGGAGGGTCAGTGCTGAGGGAGTGTCACACTGTCGGAGGGTCAGTGCTGAGGGAGTGTCACGCTGTCGTATGGTCAGTGCTGAGAGGATAGCGCACTGTCAGAGGGTCAGTGCTGAGGGAGTACCGCACTGTCGGAGGATCAGTGCTAAGGGAGCGTCACACTGTTGGAGGGTCAGTGTTGAGTGAGCGTCACACTGTCGGATAGTCAGTGCTGAGGGAGCATCACAGTGTTAGAGGGTCAGTGCTGAAGGAGCATCATATTGTCGGAGGATCAGTGCTGAAGGAGCGTCCCACTGTTGGAGAGTCAGTGCTGAGGGAGCATCCCACTATTGGAGGGTCAGTGCTGAGGGAATGCCACACCATTAGAGGGTCAGCGCTGAGGGCCGGGCACTGTCAGAGGGTCAGAGTTTAGGGAGCGGACGCTGTCAGAGAGTCAGTGCTGAGGGAACACCACATTGTCAGAGTGGCAGTGCTGAGGGAGTGCTGCACTGCCGGAGGGTCAGTGCTGAGGGAGTGTCGCACTGTTGGAGGGTCAGTGCTGAGCGAGAATCACTCTGTCAGAGAGTCAGTGCTGAGGGAGCGTCACACTGTCGGGGGGTCAGTGCTGAGAGAGCGTCGCACTGTCGGAGGGTACTGCTGAGGGAGCATCACACTGTCGGAGGGTCAGTGCTGAGGGAACTTCGCACTGTCGGAGGGTCAGTGCTGAGTGAGCGTCGCACTATCGGAGGGTCAGTGCTGAGAGAGTGCTGTACTGTGATGGAGCATCACAATGTCTGGGGGTCAGTGCTGAAGGAGCATCACACTCGGAGGATCAGTGCTGAGGGAGCATCACACTGTCGGAGGATCAGTGCTGAGGGAGCATCACACTGTCGGAGGGTCAGTACTGAAGGAGCATCACACTGTCGGAGGGTCAGTGCTGAAGGAGCATCACACTGTCGGAGGGTCAGTGCTGAAGGAGCATCACACTGTCGGAGGATCAGTGCTGAGGGAGCATCATACTGTCGGAGGGTCAGTGCTGAAGGAGCATCACACTGTCGGAGGGTCAGTGCTAAGGGAGTGTCACACTGTTGGAGGGTCAGTGCTGAGTGAGCGTCACACTGTCGGATAGTCAGTGCTGAGGGAGCATCACAGTGTTAGAGAGTCAGTGCTGAAGGAGCATCATATTGTCGGAGGATCAGTGCTGAAGGAGCGTCCCACTGTTGGAGAGTCAATGCTGAGGGAGCATCCCACTATTGGAGGGTCAGTGCTGAGGGAATACCACACCATTAGAGGGTCAGCACTGAGGGGCGGGCACTGTCAGAGGGTCAGTGCTTAGGGAGTGGGTACTGTCAGGGGGTCAGCGCTGAGGGAGTGTCAGTACTGAGGGAATGTTGCAATGTCAGAGGGTCAGTGCTGAGGGAGCTTTGCACTGTCAAGAGGGTCAGTGCTGAGGGAGTGTCACACTGTCGGAGGGTCAGTGCTGAGGGAGCATTTCACTGTCAAGAGGGTCACTGCTGAGGGAGTGTCGCACTGTCGGAGGGTCAGTGCTGAGTGAGCGTTGCACTGTCTGAGGGTCAGTGCTGAGAGAGTGCTGTACTGTGAGGGAGCATCACAATGTCTGGTGGTCAGTGCTGAGGGAATACCACACCATTAGAGGGTCAGCGCTGAGGGGCGGGCACTGTCAGAGGGTCAGTGCTTAGGGAGTGGGTACTGTCAGGGGGTCAGCACTGAGGGAGTGTCAGTGCTGAGGGAGTGTCGCACTGTCGGTCAGTGCTGAGGGAGTGTCGCACTGTCGGTCAGTGCTGAGGGAGCATTGCACTGTCAAGAGGGTCAGTGCTGAGGGAGTGTCGCACTGTCAGAGGGTCAGTGCTGTGGGAGTGTCACACTGTCAGAGGGTAATTGCTGAGGGAGCATTACACTGTCGGAGGGTCAGAGCTGAAGGAACATCACACTGTCAGAGGGTCAGTGCTGAGGGAGCAGGCGCTGTCAAGAGGGTCACTGCTGAGGGAGTGTCGCACTGTCGGAGGGTCAGTGCTGGGGGAGTGTCGCACTGTCAGAGGGTCAGTGCCGAGAGAGCGTTGCACTGTTGGAGAGTCAGTACCGAGGGAGCATTGCTGTGTCGGAAGGTCAGTGCTGAGTGAGCGCTATACTGGATGTGTCGCCTTTCTATCCTTTCAAGACTGGTGTAAAACTTTCTCTGCAATATTTGAAGTAGAGAACAGGAGTTCTGCCTGCTGTCCTGGCGAATGTTTATCTGTGATCCCACATCACAAAAACTAGTGATCTGGTTCTTTATCATTTTGTTTTTTATGGGAACTTGCTTTCTGCAAAATGGCTGCAGTGTTTCCAATGTCAGTGACTACTTCATTTGCTGTAAAGTCCTTTCAGACATGCTGAAGTGGTGAAAGATGCTAGATAAATGCAAATCTTTCTTTCTACCTACAGCAACAAGCACTAACAAAGTTAGGTATAACATTGGCAATTACACAGCATTTATTGCCCATTCCTAATGTTCTGGAGAGGGTGGTGGTGAGCTCCCTTGAACTATTGCTGTCCATGTGCTGTCGAGGTATTCACAGTACTGTTGTTGCAGGAGCAGTGCTCCTGCTGGGCTGTATTTGTGTGCCACTGTGTAGAGGCCTGGGGGTACCACTCAAGCCTTGTACTGCCTTAAATGCCGTTGTGCATAGTTAAACACACAGTGAAATTTTGAGGCAGCATTGGTGGCATCATCCAGGACTTTAACCCTGTGACAGTGAAAGAACAACTAGTAAGTTCCAAGTGAAGATGGTGTGAGAGTCGGCTGGGAACTTGCAGGTGGAGTTGTTCCCCTGCGTGTGCTGCCCATGTCCTTCTAGGGATCTGTCGAAGGAATCTTGGCTTTGGTGGGAACGCAGCATATCCAGCAAGAGGCACACAAAAACAATTTTTCCTGCTGCAGACAACTCACTATTGCATGATCAAGATCAAGGGCCAGAGGCAGGAAAATTCAGCTGGTGGTTAGGTTGGACACTAACATACAGCACTATGATGGTTATGCCTCAAAGAAAGGCAGCAGGTGGTCTTTGGAAAACCAACTCAAATAGGTTTATTCATTCATTCGTTTTCACCATAGCCTTAGTGAGGCAATTGGCTTCTCTATCTTGCTTCTCCTCTGCCTTCATCTCATTGTTATCCCTCCCCACCCCCATTTTCTTCTTCCTCTCCTGCATGTGCTCTCAATTTCTCCTTCAAATTTTGCTATAGGGACATGCATACATGTGAATGAGAAGCAGGTGTAAACCACACTGCCCTAAATTCTGATCAAGGATAGTCAGCATGGTTTTGTGAAGGGCAGGTCGTGCCTCACAAACCTTATTGAATTCTTTGAAAAGGTGACGAAGGAGGTTGATGAGGGGAAAGGGGTAGATGTGGTATATATGGATTTTAGTAAGGCGTTTGATAAGGTTCCCCATGGTAGGCTACTGCAGAAAATACGGAGATATGGCATTGAGGGTGAGTTGGAGGTTTGGATTAGGAATTGGCTGGATGGAAGAAGACAGAGGGTAGTAGTTGATGGCAAAGTTTCTTCATGGAGTGCCGTCACTAGCGGTGTTCCGCAAGGATCTGTTTTGGGACCATTGCTGTTTGTCATTTTTATAAATGACCTGGAAGAGGGGTTAGAAGGTTGGGTGAGCAAGTTTGCGGATGATACGAAAGTCGGAGGAGTTGTTGACAGTGAGGAAGGATGTGGCAGGTTACAGCAGGATATAGAGAAGCTGCAGAGCTGGGCAGAAAGGTGGCAAATGGAATTCAATGTAGCTAAGTGTGAGGTGATTCACTTTGGGAAGAATAACAAAAAGATGGGGTACTGGGCTAATGGTCGGATACTTGGTAGTGTGGATGAGCAGAGGGATCTTGGTGTCCATGTACACAGATCTCTGAAAGTTGCCACCCAGGTAAATAGTGCGGTGAGGAAGGCATATGGCGTACTGGCTTTTATTGGTAGAGGAATTGAGTTCCGGAGTCCTGAGGTCATGATGCAGTTGTATAAGACTCTGGTGCGGCCGCATCTGGAATATTGTGTGCAGTTTTGGTCGCCATACAATAGGAAGGATGTGGAGGCACTGGAACGGGTGCCGAGGAGGTTTACCAGGATGTTGCCTGGTATGGAAGGAAGATCGTATGAGGAAAGACTGAGGCACTTGGGGCTGTTTTCATTAGAGAAAAGAAGGTTTAGGGGTGACTTGATTGAGGTGTACAAGATGATTAGGGGGTTAGATAGGGTTGACAGCGTGAACCTTTTCCCGCGTATGGAGTCGGGTATTACAAGGGGGCATAGCTTCAAATTAAGGGGGGGTAGATATAGGACTGAAGTTAGGGGTAGGTTCTTCACTCAGCGGGTCGTGAGTTCATGGAATGCCCTGCCAGTAGCAGTGGTGGACTCTCCCTCTTTATGGGCATTTAAGCGGGCATTGGATAGGTATATGGAGGATAGTGGGTTAGTATAGGTTAGGTGGGCTTGGATCGGCGCAACATCGAGGGCCAAAGGGCCTGTACTGCGCTGTATTCTTCTATGTTCTATGTTCTATGTAAACCAAATTTGCCATTCAGTAAGACCTGGGATAATCTGATTGTCTGTCCCCAATGAACTGTGACTCCCTTGTCAATTAAGATTCGATCTGCCTCTGCCTCTGTTGCTGTCTGGGGAACAACATTCCAAAGGTTCACGATCCCATGAGAGATCAAATATTCTCCTTATCTTCTTCTTCAGTGGAAGAACCCTTCTTTTAAAAGCTGTATTTGATTTTATTTTGATTTGGTTTGATTTATTACTGTCACATGTACCAAGGTACAGTGAGAAGTGCTGTCTCTTTGCTTTACAGGCAGATTGTACTGTACAAGTGTATCAGGGTAACAGAACAGAGTGCAGGATACAGTGTTACAGCTACCAAGAAAGCACAGAGAGAAATTAACATTTGAGAGGCCCATTCAAAAGTCTGATTACAGCGGGGAGGAAGCTGTTCTTGAATCTATTCATATGTGTATTCAAATGTTTATATCTTCTGCCCGACGGAAGTGGGTAGAAGAGAGAATAACCAGGGTGGGAGGCATCATTAATTATCTTGGTTGCTTTCCCGAGGCATCAGGAAGTATAGATGGAGTCAATGGCTGGGCAGCTGGTTTGCGTGATGGACTGGGCTGTGTTCACGATATTCTGTAGTTCCTTGTGGTCTTGGGAAGAGCAGTTGCCAAACCAAGATAGGATGCATTCTGTGTTCTTCTGTAAGAATTAGTCAGACATGCCAAACTTCCTACGCCTCCTGAGGAAGTAGAGGCGTTGTTGTGCTTTCTTGACTGTAGTGTCAACAGAGGAGGACCAGGACAGATTGTTGGTGATCGTCACTCGCAGGAACGTGATGTTGTCGACCATCTCCACCTCAACTCCACTGGTACAGATAGGGGTGTGCCCTCCACTCCGTTTCCTGAAGTCAATGACCAGATCCTTCATTTTGCTGCCATTTGTAGTCTGTCCCAAGAGAGGAAACATCCTTTTAGCATCCTTTATGTCTCAATTAGATCCCCGCTCATTCTTCTAAATTTGAATGGATACAGGACCACGTGACCAAGCTTTCCTAAGATAACACTCGCCACCTCACCCCCCCACCGCAACCCCAGGTATCAGTGGAGTGAACCTTCTGAACTGCTGTTCATGCAATTATACCCTTTTATTATGCAAGGCGACCAACACTTTACATAGTAATCCAGATGTAGTTTTATCTATATAACAATAGCAAAACATTCCTACGTTTATATTCCATTCCCCTTGCAATGAACAGCAACATTCCATTTACCTTCCTAATTTCTTGCTGTGCCTGTATAGTAACTCTGTGATTTGTGTACCAGACTATCCAGCTTCCTCTGTACCTCAGAGTTCTGTCATCTCTCTCGATTTAAATAACATGCTGTTTTTTTCATTCTTCATGCCAGAGTGTGCAAGTTCCCACATTATACTCCTTCTGCTACATTTCTGCCCCCTTATTTAGCCTGTCTATATCCCTTTGCAGACTCCTTATGTCCTCATCACCGTTTGCTGCCTACCTTTGTGTCATTAACAAATCTATCAACCATACATTTCATTCATTTTTCTTAGCCATTAAGATAAATTATAAATAATCGAGGCCCCGGCAATGATGTTTGTGGTGTCCCACTTGTCACGTTTTGACAACCTGAAAATGCCCCATTTATAGCTACTCTGTTTCCTGTGAGCTAGCCAATCCCTTACCCATGCTAAAATATTACCCCTAATTCTTATTTTGCATCAGAACCTTTGGGAAATCTAAATACAGCACATCCAAAGGCTCTTCTTTATCCACACTGTGTTAGTTCCTCAAAGTTAATCAAATATGATTTCATTATAATCAAATGTGTTGCCTCTGCCAAATTGAATGGACAAAGTCAAAAATCACACGACACCGGCTTATAGTCCAACAGGTTTAATTGAAACCACAAGCTTTTCGAGACTGCATACCTTCCTCAGGTAACTAACTACCTGTGGAAGGAACAGCGCTCCAAAAGCTTGTGGTTTCAAATAAACCTGTTGCACTATAACCCCAGTGCAACACCGGCACTTTCACATCAGGATTGAATGGAGATTTTTGAAATGGCTCACTATGTCTTCCTTAATAAAAGATTCCAACATTTTCCCTAGGACATGTTGACTAACTGGCCTGTTATTTCATGCTTCTGACTCCCTTCTTTTCTGAATAGAGCAGTTACATTCACGATTTTCCAGTCTGATGGGATCTTTCTAGAATCTAGGGAATTTTGAAAATTTATATTAATATATCTTCTATCCAGGACATCTTTCCAGGACAAGACTGTTGGGTCTTTGTTTCTGATGTGTGTACTTGGCTGTCTTTCTCTCTCTCACTGGACTTAGCAATCCTTTTGATTCCTGAACTCCTATTCATTTGTCTTTCCGTCCATCCAGCTGATTCTGAGCATCCTCCGTCATAGCTATATTTCAAAAGGTGTTATCGTTTGCTCGTTCTCTTTCTTCAGAGTCCAACTCTCGCATCCATAGAGTGAAATAGAGTGGAATAAGAAGTTTCATTTAAAAATCAGCTGTCCTGTCACTTTGCATCCAGAACTGCATTCTTGACATGAAAACCCGAGTGAATATCTCCAGATGGCAATCTTGCATTTTTGATAAAATGATTCAAACACATGGAAAAAAGACTGATTCATTGAAATGTGACTCTTAAAATATTTCCACCATGTTCTATGTTTATGACTATTGGGCTAAAAGCAATACATTACGTTCTTCACAAAGGTGATTGATTCCCCCCAATAAAGGCTGTCTGGACCAAAGGTGGAAAATGTCTTTCTATTCTCTATAGTTAACAGTTTCTTTGAACTTGTCTCTCATTGCTTCTAAGTTGCAAACACTATTCCACATCTACTTCCTTCTCTATGCGTTACCATGTGTTGAAACCAACACTTTGGACTGCTATGGGAGACAAAGGAGGAGATTTGCTGGGGCCCCAGCATATACGAACAAAGAACAGTACAACACAGGAACAGGCCCTTCAGCCCACCAACTGTGCCATCATGGGCTATCGTTCTAAAATAAAAGCCTTTTGCCTTTACCTAGTCCGTATCCCTCTGTTCTCCACCCATTTGTATGTCTGTGAAGAGGCCTCTTAAACGTTGCTATTGTATCTGCCTCCAGCACCTCGTTTGGCAGTGCATTGCATGCACTTACCACTCTTGTGTAAAAAACCTGCCACTCATATCTGCCTTACATTTTCCCCCTTTTACCTATGTCCCCTCGTAATTGACTTTTCTGACTATCTATTCTATCTATGTCTCACATAATTTTATAAACTTATATTAAGCCCCTCATCCTCCAACGTTTAAGTGAAAATAAACCAAGTTTGTCCAATCTCTCCTCATTGCTAATACCCTCCAAATCAGGCAACATCCTGCTAAACTGTTTCTGTACCCTCTCCAAAGCCTCTACATCCCTTTGGTAGTATGGTGACCAGAACTGTGCGCAATATTCCAAACGAAGCCTAACTCAAATACTATACAGCTGCAACATCACTTGCCAGTTTTTATACTCTATGCCCCGACTGATGAAGGCAAGCATGCTATGTGCCTTCTTGACCACCTTATCCACTTGTGTTGCCTCTTTCATGAAACTGTCCTCCTGTACACCTAGACCTCTCTGTACATTGATAAATGGTTCTGCAATTTACTGTATACTTTCCTCCTGCATTAGATCTTCCAAAATGCATCACCTCACATTTGTCCAGATTAAAATTTATTTGCCATTTCTCCACCGAAGTCTGCAGCCTATCTATATCCTGTTGTATCCTCTGGCAATTCTCCTCACTATCCACTCCTCCCCCAATCTTTGTGTCATCAACAAACTTTTTACTGAGACCACCTACACTCTCCAAAGCATACTGATTCCTGTGGAATACCATCGGTCACAGATCTCCAGTGAGAAAAGCACCTTTCCACTGCTACTCTCTGTCGTCTATAACCAAGCCAGTTCTGTATCCATCTTACCAGCTCAGCATGGATCGTATTACTTCACCTTTTGTATCAGCCTGTCTTGAGGGACTTTGTCAAGGCCTTGCTAAAGCCCATATAGACAAAACCTACCACCCTCATCAAACATTTTTATCACTTCCTCAAAAAACTCAAATCAAATCTGAGACACAGCCTTCCCCACACAAAGCCATGTTGCCTATTGTTAGTAAGTCCATATTTTTCCAAATGCGAGTAAATCCTATTCCTGGGAATCTTCTCCAGTAATTTCCCTGCCAATGCTATCAGGCTCACTGGCCTGTAATTTCCCAGATTATCACTGTTGCCCTTCTGAAACAAAGGAACAATGTTGGCTATTCTCTAGTCTCCTGGGACTTCTCCCATGACTAAAGAATTATTTAATACCTTGCTGGCCTCAGGAGAAGTGCCAGCTGACTGGAGGATAGCTAATGTGATTCCTTTGTTCAGGAAGGGCAGCAGGGATAGGCCAGGTAATTGTAGGTCATATAGTCTGACATCAGTGGGAGAGGAATTATTGGAAATAATTCTGAATGACAGGATTAATCAACACTTGGAAAGGCAGGCGTTGATCAGGGATAGTCAGCATGGATTTGTTGGAGGAGGATCCTGTCTGATTATTTGAACTTAACTGAAAAAGTAACTAAATATACTTATGAGGGTAGTGATATTGATATAGTTTACATGGACTTCAGTAAGGCCTTTGACAAGGTGCTACATGGAAGGCTGATCCAACAGGTAGGAACTTGTGGAGTCCAAGGCAAGTCAGCAAATTGGATCCAAAACTGGTTTATAAATAGGAAGCAAAGGGTGATGGTTTTGTTATTGGAAGCCTGTGACCAGCAGGGTACCACAGGGATCAGTTCCAGGACCCTTACTGTTGATTATGTACATTAATGACTCTGATGTGAATGTTGAAGGTTTAATTAGTACGTTTGCAGATGACATGAAAATTGAGGGTGTTGTTATTAGTGAGGAGGATGGACTCAGGTTACACACTGATGTTGATCAGCTGGCAAATTGGGCAGAACAATGGCAGATGGAATTTAATCCTGATAAATTAGAGGTGTTGCATTTTGAGAAGTGCAATAAGGGAAGGATATGCATAATAAATGGTAGGTCCCTCAGGAGTACTGAGGGACAGAGGGATCTTGGTATACAAGTCCATAGATTCCTGAAGGTGTCAGCACAGGTAAACAGGGTGATGAAGGCATACAGGATGCTTGCCTTCATTAGGTAGGGTGTACATTTTGGGAACAAGGAAGTCTTGTTACAGCTGTATAAAATGTTGGTTAAGCAGATGGAATACTGTGTGCTGTTCTGGTTACCACACTATTGGAAGGACGTGATTGCACTAGAGAGGGTGCAGAGGAGACTTACCAGGATGTTGCCTGGGCTAGAGAGATTCAGCTATGAAGAGAGACCAAGGTTTGTTTTCCTTAAAGAAGAGAAGACTGGGGGGGGGATCTGATTGAGGTGTACAATATTATGATAGACAGAATAGATTGTGAGAATCTCTTCACTGTGGCAGACATGTCTAAGACAAGAGGACTGAAAAATGTGTTGCTGGAAAAGCGCAGCAGGTCAGGCAGCATCCAAGGAGCAGGAGAATCAATGTTTCAGGCATAAGCCCTTCTTCAGGACCTGCTGCGCTTTTCCAGCAACACATTTTTCAGCTCTGATCCCCAGCATCTACAGTCCTCACTTTCTCCTAAGACAAGAGGACATAAGTTTAAGGTGAGCAGTGTATGGATTAGAGGAGATCGGAGAATGTTTTTTTCACTCAGACGGTGGTAGAAATATGGAATGTGCTGCCTGAGAGGGCAGTGTGGACAGGTACTCTTACAACATTAAGAAGCATCTGGATGAGTATTTAAAATGCTAGGGCATAGTAGGCTATGGACCAAATGCAAGTAAATAGGATTAGTGTCATTTGGTGTTTGTTGGTTGGCATAGACATGTGGGCCGAGGGATCTGTTTCTATGCTGAATATATCTGAGACTTACAGTATCTTGGCCTGGTGGTTCTGGCCCTGCGTTTAACAACCCAGAAATCATAAGTTCAAATCCAATCATAACAAGTTGTGAAAGTGAATTCAATAAATCTTATGGACCAAAAACAGAGAGTGATCACAAAATCTGCCAAATTGTTTTAAAGAATTTTTAGGATTAATTAAAGCCCCTCAAGAATAAGGAGCCTGTCATCCTTATTTAGTCTGGTCTACGCATATCTCTAATACTCCACAAGTTAACTCTTAATACCATTTGAAGTGATTTAGCAAGAGCCCTCATCATAGAAATACAAACATTAAATTAGGAGTCGGCCATTTGGTCCCTTGAGTGCCTGCCGTTTTGTGATAAGATAATGACTGATCTCATGGTGGGCCCAACTCAATTTTCTCACGCAGGTGGATAAATCCACCAGAAGTGATGTATGGGTAAACTGTAGAGGCCTGGCAAAATAGGAATCAGGAGAAAAACTCTTCACTAGTGGAGTCATACCTGGCACAAAGGAGAATGGTTGTTGTTGGAAGTCACTTTTCTCAGCTTCAGGACATCTCTGCGGGAGTTCCTCAGGGTAGTATCCTGGGCCCAACCATCTTCAGCTGCTTCAGCCATGACCTTCCCTCTATCATAAAGTCAGAACAGGATGTTCGCTGATGATTGCACAATATCCAGTACCATTGGCAACTACTCAGATACTGAAACAGTTCATGTCCAAATGCAACAAAACCAGGATAATATCCAGATTTGGACTGATAAGTGGCAAACAATATTTGTGCCACACAAATGCCAAGAGATGACCATCTTCAACAAGAGTGATACTGATCATCTGCCCTTGACATTCAATGGCATTACCATCACTGAATCCCCCACTATCAACATCCTGGGAGTTATCCTCTCCAACAAGAGAGCATCTAGCTATCACTCCCTTAACATTAACAATGGTGTTATCAGCATTGAACCCCACCCCGCTATCAACATTCTGGGTATTACCATTGACCAGAAATTGATCTGGACCAGAATGGCTACATGAATAGGTTGGTGTCTAGGAGTCCTGCAGCAATAGACAATAGGTGCAGGAGTAGGCCATTCTGCCCTTCGAGCCTGCACCACCATTCATTATGATCATGGCTGATCATCCTCAATCAGTATCCTGTTCCTGCCTTATCCCCATAACCCTTGATTCCACTATCCTTGAGAGCTCTATCCAACTCTTTCTTAAACGAATCCAGAGACTGGGCCTCCACTGCCTTCTGGGACAGAGCATTCCACACACCCACCACTCTCTGGGTGAAGAAGTTTCTCCTCATCTCTGTCCTAAATGGCCTACCCCTTATTTTTAAGTTGTGTCCTCTGGTTCGGGACTCACCCATCAGCGGAAACATGTTTCCTGCCTCCAGAATGTCCAATCCTTTAATAATCTTATACATCTCAATCAGATCCTCTCTCAGTCTTCTAAACTCAAGGGTATACAAGCCCAGTCGCTCCAATCTTTCAACATAAGATAATCCCACCATTCCAGGAATTGACCTCGTGAACCTACGCTGCATTCCCTCAATAGCCAGAATGTCTTTCCTCAAATTTGGAGACCAGAACTGCACACAATATTCCAGGTGCTTCTATACTCAATCCCTCTTGCTATGAAGGCCAGCATGCTATTAGCTTTCTTCACTACTTGCTGTACCTGTATGCTTGCCTTCATTGACTGGTGTACAAGAACACTCAGATCACTTTGTACTGCCCCTTTACCTAACTTGACTCAATTTAGGTAGTAATCTGCCTTCCTGTTCTTGCCACCAAAGTGGATAACCATACATTTATCCACATTAAACTGCATCTGCCATGCATCTGTCCACTCACCTAACCTGTCCAGGTCACCCTGTAATCTCCTAACATCCTCCTCACATTTCACCCTGCCACCCAGCTTTGTATCATCAGCAAATTTGCTAATGTTACTATTAATACCATCTTCTATATCATTAATATATATTGTAAAATGCTGCAGTCTCAGCACTGATCCCTGCAGTACCCCACTGGTCACTGCCTGCCATTCCGAAAGGGAGCTGTTTATCACTACTCTTTGTTTCCTATCAGCCAACCAATTTTCAATCCAAGTCAGTACTTTGCCCCCAATACCATGCGCCCTAATTTTACTCACTAACCTCCTATGTGGGACTTTATCAAAAGCTTTCTGAAAGTCCAGGTACACTACATCCACTGGATCTCCCTTGTCCATCTTCAGAGTTACATCCTCAAAAAATTCCAGAAGATTAGTCAAGCATGATTTCCCCTTCATAAATCCATGCTGACTCTGACCTATCATGTTACTACTATCCAGATGTGTCGTAATTTCATCCTTTATAATAGACTCCACCACTGAGGTCAGACTAACTGGTCTATAATTTCTTACTTTCTCTCTCGCTCCTTTCTTAAAAAATGGTACAACATTAGGCACCCTCCAATCTGCAGGAACTGATCCCGAATCTATCGAACTCTGGAAAATAAATCACCAACGCATCCACGATTTTTCGAGCCAACTCCTTCAGTACCCTGGGATGTAGACCATCAGGCCCCGGGGACTTAACAACCTTCAGACCTAACAGTCTCTCCAACACCAATTCCTGGCAAATATAAATTCCCTTCAGTTCAGGTCCTTCAGCCACTGTTACCTCAGGGACATTGCTTGTGTCTTCCCCAGTGAACACAGATCTGAAGTACCAATTCAATTCTTCTGCCATTTCTTTGTTCCCCGTAATATATTCCCCTGTTTCTGTCTTCAAGGGCCCAATTTTAGTCTTAATCATTCTTTTGCCTTTCACATACCTAAAAAAACTTTTACTATCCTCCTTTATATTATTGGCCAGTTTACCTTTGTACCTCATTTTTTCTCTGCATATTCCCTTCTTAGTAATCCTCTGTTGTTCTTTAAAAGCTTCCCAGTCCTCCGTTTTCCCACTCATCTTTGCTATGTTATACTTTTTCTCTTTTGACTTTATATGTTTCTTAACTTTCCTCGTCAGCCACGGCCACCCATGTCTCCTCATAAGATCTTTCTTCCTTTTTGGAATGAACTGATCCTGCATCTTCTGCATTATACCCAGAAATATCTGCCATTGTTCCTCCACTGTCATCCCTGCTAAGATATTGCACCATTGAACTTTGGCCAGCTCCTCCCTCATAGCTCCATAGTTCCCTTTATTCAACTGAAATATTGTCACTACCGATTGTACCCTCTCCCTTTCAAATTGCAGATTGAAGCTTATTGCATTATGGTCACTACCTCCTAATGGCTCCTTCACTTCGAGGTCCCTGATCAATACCAGATCCAGAATTGCCATCTCCCTGGTGGGCTCCAGCACCAGGTGTTCTAAGAATCCATCTCTGAGGCACTCCACAAAGTCTCTTTCTTGAGGTCCAACACCATTCTGATTCTCCCAGCCTACCTGCATGCTGAAATCCCCCAAACCAACTGTAGTAACATCTTTGCGACAGGCCAATTTCAGCTCCTTATTCAACTTACACCCTACATCCAGACTACTGTTTGGGGGCCTGTAGATAACTCCCAAGAGGGTCTTTCTACCCTTAGAATTTCTTAGCTCTATCCATACTGACTCTACATCCCCTGATTCTAGGTCCCCCCCGTGCAAGGGACTGAATATCATCCCTTACCAACAGGGCCTCCCCACCACCTCTGCCCGTCAGTCTGTCCTTACGATAGCACGTATGGCCTTGAATATTCATTTCCCAGGCCCTGTCCACTTGAAGCCATATCTCAGTTATCCCCACAATATCGTAGCTGCCAATTTCCAAAAGAGCCTCAAGCTCATCCATCTTATTTCTAATACTTCGTGCATTCATATATAGTATTTTTAATTTGTTACTGCCCTCACCCTTCCTATCAACCCCTATTTCACTCAACCTTACAGCATGACCCCTTTTTGAGTTTTCTGCTTCATTGATACTGTTGTCTTTCTTGACTTCCCTTGGTCTAAATTTCCCTTCAATTTCCTTCTTAAACTTCCAGTTTGTCCCCTTCTCCCCCCCGCTATTTAGTTTCAACGCAGCTGTGTTGCAGTAGCAAACCTGCCTGCCAGAATACTGGTCCCTAACCTATTAAGGTGCAAACCGTCTCTTTTGTATAATTTATGCTTATCACAAAACATACCCTAGTGATCCAAGAATTTAAATCCTTGCTTCCTGCACCAGTTCCCCAGCCACACATTCAAGTCCATTATCTCTCTGTTCCAAGCCTCTCCAAGGAACTCACCTTCTATCCCCAAAAGCCTGCCCACCATCTGCAAGACACAAGTCAATGTGATTAAATACTCACCATTTGCCTAAGGGGTGCAGCTTCAACAACACTCAAGAAGTTCAACACCATCAGGGACAAGGGCAGCAAATATATGGGAACACCACTACCCGCAAGTTCCCCTTCAAGTCTCACACCATCCTGACTTGGAAAGATATCGCCATTCCTTCAGTGTTGTTGGATCAAAATCCTTGAATTCCCTCCTGAATAGCACCATAGCTGTCCCTATACCAAACGAACTTCAGCAATTCAAGAAGGCTTCTCAGGGCAACCGGCTCAGCCAGTGACACATACATCCCTGTCAACAAATTTTAAAATGGAGTGAATTCTCACAAAGTCTGATTCATTAGAAACAAGTAAAACATCCCAAGATACTTAATAGGTGTGTTATCAAGTAAAGGTTGACTCCACATTACATAAGAAGATGGAGTATAAGGATCAAAAGCTACATCAAAATAGTTGGTTTTAAAGGATAAAAGTAATGATTAGATTCCCTACAGTGTGGAAACAGGCCCTTCAGCCCAACCAGTCCACACTGACCCTCTGAAGAGTAACCCTCCCAGACCCATTTCCCCTCTGACTAATTGACTTAACACTATGGGCAATTTCCCATGGCCAATTCACCTAACCTGCACATCTTTGGACTGTGGGAGGAAACCAGAGCACCCAGAGGAAAGCCACACAGACAGTCACCCGAAGCTGGAATTGAACCAGGGACCCTGGTGCTGTGAGGCAGCAGTGCTGACCACTGAGCCACTCTGTAAGGTAGAGAGATGGAGCTGTTTAGGGAGGGAATTCTAGAGCTCGACAACCCAAGCATCTGAAGACACAGCTGTCAATGGTAGAGCCATGGAAATTGGAGGATGCTTGAGAGCCCAGAATTAGTGAAGCATTACGATCTCAGAGGATTGTTGGGACTGGAGGAGATTATAAAGATAGGGAGGGATAAGACTATGGAGGAGAACTTTATAATCAACACTGATCACCACCTACTTCCCCTTCAACTGATGAATGAGGATTCCTAAATATAAGAACATAGAACTTAGGAGCAGGATAAGGCCATTTGACTGTTCAAACCTGCTCTGTCATTGATAAGAGCATAGCTGATCTGGTTTGCAATTGGAACTCTGTCTTCCCTCTAAAACCCTAACTGCCTTGTCAATCAAGCCTTGAATAGACCCAGCCACCACTGCTTTCTGGGAAGATGAATAACCTTCTGAGAGAGAAAAAGAAATCCTCCTCTCTATCTTAAAAAAACCTATTAATCTTAAACTTTGTCCCCTAGTTCTAGTCTGTTCCACAAAGGGAAATATTTTCCCAATAACTGCCTGTCAATTCCTTTCAGGATCTTACATGTTGCAATAAGATTACCCCTTATTTTTCTAAACTCTCAAAGGCTGCACATCCAGCCTGTCCAACCTTTCTTTGTAAGATAAGCCTTTCGAGCCCTTGTCCCAAGAAGAGATCAGTGATTCCTCATCTGAGAAAACAGTCTTTATGGCCAATTTCAATACAGAAGTAAAGATTCTTAAATTGAGCTGGTCTATTCCAGATGACTGTCACCATGGTGCGTTAGTGTACATATTAAACTAGCTACCTCTCTCTTCAGTAATGTTTTCTGCCAATTTAGTAGAATTCAAAGGAAACCAAAGGAAGGAAGCTTTAAATATTTTCAGTGCAGGCAATTTCAAAGCCCTTAAAGAGAACCTGGATTTAATACCTCATTTAAAATGTAGCACTTCCAAAAGTACTCCTTTCTCACAGTATGATCCATGCAACAGTACACTCCCTCAGTACTAACCCTCTGACTGTTCAGCGTTCCCTCAGTACTGCTTTTGCAATGGTGCAGCACTCCCTTAGTGCTGGATCCTCTGATAGTGCAGCATGCCCTCAGTTCTGGTCCTCTCAATCTGGATTATATAGTCAAATCTCTGGAGTAGGGTCTGAATCCAAATCTTTGACTCAGACCTAAGAATGCTACCAATTGAATTGAAGCTGAAACTCCAATATATAAGAATAATTTATCAAAGGCAATACATACTGCACAACATTAACGTTCAGTTCTGATGAAGGATCTGAAGTAAAAGTAATTAATTATTTATCCTCTCTACAAAAGCTATGTTTTTAGTATGTGCAGTTTTTATTTCAGATTTCTAGCTTTATCATTTCTGATTCCATCTCCAGAGTTTTCTTGTTATTCATCATCCCAAAACGTTCATAAGTACAGTCAGTCCACAAATCACTCCATTGTCAGATATTGTGGAATACGGTGGGCAGATTTATGACTGAGTGTTTTTCTTATTGATGGTGAGAGTCAAAGCCTATTTCATATGAAGCCTTTAATAGCAAATTAATATTAAAACAAAACAAATGTAAAATCATTTATGTAGTTATTTTAGTCCTCTTTGACCCATAATTAATGGTTTAATTGGCAAGTTACCATTTTAATTCATTAACACTGCTAAATGTAATGAGACCAAAAGCATCTTTGACGTCCATAAAACATGTTTTTGATGAGCATTAATAATGATTAAACAGGACCGCAGATGGTACAATTTCACACACTGCTCTTTTACTGTTTAAAACTCCATTTAGCTTAGACTTAGCACATACATAATAAATGATACGTGCTCCAGCACAGGGATTCTTTAATGAATGGTGTCACTAGCTTCCACATCAATCACTGCCAGCTCTCACTAAATGTAAAACATTGATTCATTTTTAAGTTCATTTTATTGATGAAACAATTAACTTGTCACCTGATCTCTTCCCCTCACCTCAAGCCTCTGTCCCTTTCCCGTCTTATTTCTGTGGCTAGCTCTGTCAATATTGACTCCAATAACCTTTCCTCATCCTTTCTCAGTTTTAAAGCCCCCAATTTATGTGCCCTCTCAACTTGGCTCCACAGTGTGTTGAGAGGACCCATTGCACTACCTCCAACTCCAAATCATTCATTCTCAGACTCAAAAGTGTGCATGTCTTGAGCTACTTCCGTTCCCTCTGCATTCTACAGACATTTAAAACCCAAGCTGGAATGAATCGTGCCCCCACCTCTCTGAATCCTGATTGTGCGGTGCCCTGGACAATAGGCCTTGAGAACTGAGGGAGGACTGCATGTCAGAGATGCCATCTTTGAGGGGAGGACACATGAAACCTGTCTGCCCTCTCAGATGGGATGTAAACAATCCCGCGGCACTTTTGGAAGAGCAGTAGGGGGATTCCACCCTGGTGTTCTGGCAAACACATCCCTCAATTGATATGCACAAAAAAAAAATGGGATAGCTGGTTATTATGACATTCCTGTTTGTGGAAGATTGGTGTGTGTAGATTTAAAATAAGCAGTGGATCATCAGTTCGACACAATGACAAAAGTCTACGTTTCCTCCACACCAACAGAAACTACACTTCAAAA
This sequence comes from Chiloscyllium plagiosum, assembly GCF_037043375.1. Lineage (NCBI taxonomy): Eukaryota > Metazoa > Chordata > Chondrichthyes > Orectolobiformes > Hemiscylliidae > Chiloscyllium > Chiloscyllium plagiosum. Next base: position 26,071,691 of record NW_028270191.1, on the reverse strand, counting down.
CTACTGCATTGGCTCGAAAGCACCTTGGGACCCCTTGAAATAAATACGACAAAAAAAAACAAAACTTGCTGGAGAAACTCAGCAGGTCTCGCAGCAACCATGTAAATCGATCTTCAGCGAAAACCAACTCTGCTTGGAAAACTTCATTAGAAAGTTGCGATGGTGTTCAGTAGATAGCAGGCTCTGCCTAACCCCCGCCGATGTCAGTACCAGCTCATGACAGTGACCCAGTCCTGCAACCTGCGGAATACAGGGCACTCCGTCTTCACTCTATGCTCGGGGCGCCAACCTGCAATTCATCAGTTTAAGAAATTTCGTCTTGTTAAAAAGTCAGCGTCTTTTTTATCCCCCGCCCCCTTTCCCAGATTTAGCCAGATTAGGACTTGGGGAGACTGAGAATGGAATTCCATACAGTTTGGGGAGGGGGGGGGGGGGTGGTGTGGTGTAGGGTCAGAATTAAATTCAAGGAAGTTAAGTTGATTTTCTATCAGACAGCTGGAGGGCGATTCTGCAAATGAAACGTCTAAAAATGACCAAAGCCAGGACAAATGTTTATTAAAATAACCGCGGGCTTGGTTTTAAAACGACTAACCAGAACGGCTTTGTTTTGGAGCGGGTGGACTAGCACTGATCAGGTACAGAGGGACAGCTACTGGGGGAGGGTGGAGAGGGCAGAGGGTGGCGAGAGAGAGGCCTCTCAAAGGTCTCAGATAAAGGGCGTCTCAAAAAGGCTCTCCGACAGAAATTGCTTGTCTGGCGAGCAGGATTATTTTGTGTGTGGGGTGGAGTGTCTATGTGCAGGGCAATGGGAAGCATGGGAGAAGGTTACAAAAATGAGGATTGCATTTGAAACGTCTCGACTTCTGAATTCTACTGGGCTTAAAAAAAAGGTATCCCTCGCTTCAGATGGACGACCAGGTCAAGGACAGAGTCTCCGGAGAGGAGAGGGGTGGGGGTGGGAGCCTCGGAAATCGATGATTCCTGCCCCAAGGCCTCTCATCCATCAGCTGAGGCCCAGTCATTTCCAGAGACAGGCCGAATCCATCTTGATTCAAAGGTCACTGTAAGTCAGAGCTGACGCGAGCAAAGACAGCAGCACAGGGCGGCTGCAGCACCTCGAAACAGAGAATGGTTTCACAGAGTGTCCGAGGCACCGCCAGGGGACGGCACTGGGAGAGAGATTCCCCAGAACGACTCCCCCGCGGGCTCATTGGGTTCAGTTCTTAGGACTGATCCGGAGAAACTCGGCAGCGTCTCTGGAGGGAGAAACAGAGTTAACGTGAGTGGGGGAGAGCGTTAATCCGAGAGCCAAGCCCGACCAGGCTGGCATGTCACGAAGCACTTCCTCAGGCAGAGGAGAGCTGCAACCTGGACACTCTCTCAAAAGAGTTTGTTGAGGCTGGCTCGAGGAAAGGGACACCACTTGAACATTTAAAATCAGTTGATGATAGATTTTTGTTCATTCAATTCATGGGGCGGGTAGTTGGCGTTAAAATATCGATCAGCCAGGATTTGACTGAGTGTCAGAACACGCTTGAAGGATGGTCTCCTGCTGTCCCTGTGTAACAGGCTGGAGGAGGGGGCTGAATGGCCTCCTTCTTCCCGTGTGACAGGCTCGAGGAGGGGGCTGAATGGCCTCCTGTTCCCCTGTGACAGGCTGGAGGAGGAGAGGGCTGAATGGCCTTCTGCTGTTTCCGTGTGACAGGCTGGAGGAGGGGGCTGAATGGCCTCCTGCTGTCCCTGTGTAACAGGCTGGAGGAGGGGGCTGAATGGCCTCCTGCTGTCCCTGTGTAACAGGCTCGACGAGGGGGCTGAATGGCCTCCTTTTCCCCTGTGACAGGCTGGAGAAGGAGAGGGCTGAATGGCCTTCTGCTGTTTCCGTGTGACAGGCTGGAGGAGGGGGCTGAATGGCCTCCTGCTGTCCCTGTGTAACAGGTTGGAGGAGGGGGCTGAATGGCCTCCTGCTGTCCCTGTGTAACAGGCTCGACGAGGGGGCTGAATGGCCTCCTTTCCCCCTGTGACAGGCTGGAGAAGGAGAGGGCTGAATGGCCTCCTGCTGTTCCTGTGTGACAGGCTTGAGGGGCAGTGGAGAGGGGGCTGAATGGCCTCCTGTTATCCCTGTGTGACAGGCTGGAGGAGGGGGGATGAATGGCCTCCTGTTGTCCCTGTGTGACAGGCTGGAGCGGGAGTGGAGAGGGGGCTGAATGGCCTCCTGTTGTCCCTGTGTGACAGGCTGGAGGGGGAGTGGAGAGGGGGCTGAATGGCCTCCTGTTGTCCCTGTGTGACAGGCTGGAGGGGGAGTGGAGAGGGGGCTGAATGGCCTCCTGTTGTCCCTGTGTGACCGGCTGGAGGAGGGGGGCTGAATGGCCTCCTGTTGTCCCTGTGTGACAGGCTGGAGCGGGAGTGGAGAGGGGGCTGAATGGCCTCCTGTTATCCCTGTGTGACAGGCTGGAGGGGGAGTGGAGAGGGGGCTGAATGGCCTCCTGTTGTCCCTGTGTGACAGGCTGGAGGAGGGGGGCTGAATGGCCTCCTGTTGTCCCTGTGTGACAGGCTGGAGGAGGGGGGCTGAATGGCCTCCTGTTATCCCTGTGTGACAGGCTGGAGGGGGGAGTGGAGAGGGGGCTGAATGGCCTCCTGTTGTCCCTGTGTGACAGGCTGGAGCGGGAGTGGAGAGGGGGCTGAATGGCCTCCTGTTGTCCCTGTGTGATAGGCTGGAGGAGGGGGGCTGAATGGCCTCCTGTTGTCCCTGTGTGACAGGCTGGAGGGGGAGTGGAGAGGGGGCTGAATGGCCTTCCCCTTTCGTGAAACGAAGGGACTTGGTAATGAGTTTGCCAATTGCAGTTCGAGAGTTTGATCTCTGTTTGTTCAGGACGGGGCTGTTAGGCCAAGGGTTCCCACGTCATTGTTGCCTGAAACTGTACAAATCAATCGCAGGTCGGCATCTTTCTGAACCACAACCCCAGACAGAATCCAAAAGCGAGACAAATGTACCACTAAATCATTTTAAGTATCTTTTTTTTCTGAACGCATTAGAAGATTATATAAATCATTTGATACCAACCGGGTTTCCATGATCTCCTCCAAGACTCCTGTTTCCACACAGAATGGAAATTCTCTCCGAGAATCTGACTTGGGGTAATTCATTGCCGACCAAATCTTCACCCTTTGCTGTTCTTGCCCCTGCTCGTGTCTTCAAGTGATTGCAGGATACTCGGAGCCTGGACTTTTGTCTTGTTTCCCCCCTCCCCAGATTTTTTTTTGAAAAGATCAACTGATTCCGAATCCAAGACTCAAACAAAACAGTGAACCGTCCCTCCCAACAAGCGATGGCTTTGGGTGGTCAGTTGGAAGTTGCAAGGCCGAGAGCGATAGATTTCTGATCGGAGGCTGAAGGTGGTTGGATCGAAAGAAATTCCCGTTCAAAATAAAATCCTGCGGATGCTGAAAATCTGAAATAAACACAGCGAATGCCGGAGAAACTCAACAGGTCTGGCAGCATCTGTGCACAGAGAGAGAGAGAGAGAACGCAGAGTTAACATTTCGAGTCCAGTATAACTCCTTCGGGCGGTTGAAGGGTCACTGGACCTGAAACGTTAACTCTGTTTCTCTCTGCATAGACGCTGCCAGACCTGCGGAGTTTCTCCGGATCAGCCATGACCCTCATGGGATAGCGTCGTCCTGTTCCTCCAAGATCACCCCACGGATTTGCTCTCGTCCCAATCAGTTTGCTGTGTTCAGTCCGAGATATCTTTCTATTGTTTTCGATGTTAACATTTTGTTTTCGGTCAGAATGCACGTGCATTTAAAATCCCTGAAGTGTTCGGCAATCCCAACCCCAGCGATGGAGGGATTTCATCGCAATGAACCCCGGTGGCTGTCTGGTTTGCAGAACGTCGTGTTAAAATGCAATCTGAAAGCATTGTGTGCGAGAGTGAACAAGCTGAAAACTTGGTCAGCTCCTCTCACCTTTGGATGGGGATCGAAGCAAACCGGAAACCGATTCGTTCTCTCTCTCTCACACACACACACACACACACAACCCATTTTTAAAAAAACAATATTGATAAATCCGATTGAATAGTTTTAGTCATTTGACCCAATGATGGAGGGAGCCAGAGTTTGGCGAGTGATTTCACTTATGTCAGGGGCACCACCCAACATCCAGTTTTTTCGTTTTATACACAAACCTGGTAACAATTACAACTCGGATTAAATGCCAGGACAGTTCACACTGAAGTCTTAACTGATTCAATCGAATAACTCATGAGCTGGTCCTGTTTCACCTCTTTGGGATTTATAAACCCAAAGACGAGAATCGTTTTTCTCCTTTATCGACGACCTGAGAAATATGATATTTTTGTTTGTTCTGGGACGTTTTACTACATTACAGGCGCTATGTAATAAGAAGTTTGTTTTTGTTCTTGTCGAAAACTGCGATGTTTCAGGCGGGCACGCTCCTTTCCTCTGAATCTAAACCCGATAACAATCATTCCGTTACAAAGCAGGTTGGAAACGAACATGCATTTCGGTTTTAAGCTTCACCTCTCCATACTGATCCTTCAATAATTGCAACATCTTGCTTTGTAACATTGAGTAATGTCTGACCCCGCGTTCCTTCTCGGTGATTTTAGTTGAAATGAAGAGTGGAGTAATTAATACACATTTGTGGTTAAACGCTTTTGAAACAGACTTGAACTTAGTAACAAGGTGAATCCAAACTGGGAGAGAGTCTCGAAGTTTAGTACACGATAAGCAAATATTGTCAAGACCCAAAACGTCCCGTCCACACACACCCCTCCACTGCCATCCGCAAGTCAACACTGCTGCAATTGTCAATGTACGGCATAATTTACCAGCTCCCTCCCCCCCAAAAAATCCCATTGATTATTTCACCAATTTAGTGCTGTCCATTTCGGGTCAGTATCACAGACACACGATTCCCTGAGCGTGAAAGTTGACTTAAAAGGAACAACAATTTAGAGAGAAAAGCATAGCCAGACAAACCAGAAATCAGAAATTAAACGTGAGGACAATGTCCGTGATTTATATACACGCTTAGATAGTTCAGGAAAGGTACTGTCACTTAAACAAGGAACATGAACCTGTGTCCAAAGCAGTCAACACTCCAGCTAGCGCACCTGAGAGCGCAGGAAGTGGGCTAGGAGAGCGGCTGAGAGCAGCAGAATGGCAGCCTGAGGGAGAGCAGGTATGCTGAGACTGAGTGCGCGGTAACAGGACGAAGGTTAATTGGCACTGACACAAGGCGATTTCTTATTTTCTTTCGCTCTCCTCCTGACAGCCAGAAAGCCTTTTGTTTGGCCCTTCAGCCAATCCTGGATTTTTACGACACCATAGTTGTGGCCAAAGTTGTGATATAAAAAGGGGCGCCTCCGTTGATCACTTATCATCCACCAGCGTGTCACTCACCCACTGTCCTCTCCTCTCCCGGTTACAGTCCGGATTCCAGAACTACTCATTTTCAACAGGGCATAACAAACACGCGCACACACCCCCCCCCCACAAACAGATCATGCATAAATCACACGTTTTCTTTTGCCTGCTGGTGTCTCTTGGATTGACTGTCAGTGATGAGCCAGTTTTGGAGAAGGATTTGGAAGCTAGGGAAAGGCTCTTAGACCAGGCGGAACCTCGGAGACAAGAATGCTCAGCCTGCTTATGGAGGGAGCACAGCAAAGCTCTGAGGTTAGAGTCCATTAAATCTCAGATCCTGAGCAAGCTGCGCCTGAAACAGGCTCCCAACATCAGTCGGGATATTGTCAATCAGCTCCTGCCCAAAGCCCCCCCTTTGCAGCAACTGTTGGACCGATATGATATTCAAGGGGATGACTGCCTTGCCAAAGAGCCTCTTCTGGAAGACGACGAGTATCACGCCACGACAGAAACTGTCATTACCATGGCCACCGAACGTGAGTACCTCCGTGCCATCTTCCACACGTTGTGCAATGATCATGCCGATCGGCTCAAACAGATATTAAACGGTATTGGGGAGCTCAGTCTCCGAAAAAGGTTATCTTAAAAACTTTCATCGCGGCTGTCTGTGTAACAAGAGTTAAATATGAAATGTTGCTATCCAAGTGCTAACAACTTCGTGTTGTTATATCAGGCACCTCCTGGTAGCTCTCTTAATAAGGAAGCGATTTTTTGAACTATCCCCTTAGCAAACAGTAATTTCCAGGTTGTAATCCACATGCCAATTCCATACGCAGCGATGGTCTAGGACTATGTTTTATGCAACAAATCACGAATCTATAAAGCTTGAAGTAATTTTAGACTAGTTTTTTTTTACCGGAGTGACAAATTAATTGCCCCACTGTTAATAAACTAATCTCGTACCGACGATTTCTAGGTTATCACTCACAGATCATTATCCGAAACCACTTCTGTCTTAGATACGATATTACAGGAAGTTCTAGTCTACAGTTTCAGGTACTGTCACACACTCTAATTCCTGAACTATCTTTTATAAGATAGCACAATAGTAATTTCAGGACATAAAAGACCACGGTTATTTTTACACTGTTGTTCATAAAATAATAGCAACTTCGAGAATTTAGATCATAAAATAACAGTAATTTCTAAATTATAATTCAAGAAATATCAGAAGTTCTAGACGAGTTCGTTACACTATTACAAAGCCAACTTTAGATTATATTTGATAAAATATCAGACTGTAGAAATTAGGGTTATTCAAAATATCGCATGGCAATGTCTAGGCTATAGTACATGAAATATTGCAAAACCTCAGCCGTCATTTCTATAGGTCGCCAACTATCAGAAACAGTAATTTATTGACAATAGTTAATTAAATGTCAAATTTCTAGATTACTGTTGAGAAAAAGCATAAGCAGTACCATGAAGATTATTATTCATAAAATAACAATTTTCAGAGTTCATATGACTATAATGCCTCAGACCATTTTCAGATAAGATAGCTGAAATGTCTAGATTATTGTTCATAAATTATAAATAACCATTTCTGGACTATATTTTATAAAATACCACAAACTAATTTCGAGAGTATAATTCACAAAAAAAATCAAATGGCAATTTACATTAAAAATCACAAAAGGTTATTTCTGTAGTCCATACAAGCAATAATTCCTAGGCTATAGTTCATAAAATATCACAAAAAGTAATCTCTAAGCAATAGATCTTACAATACTATCACAAAACACTAACGTTAAGTAAAATTGAGGGTGCAGTCTACCGGGTTCTATTGAATACTGCACAGCCAAGCATCCTGTTTGCTGTCAAAGGAAGTGGGGGTCACTGTTTGCCTCACTGGCATTGCATTGGAGTTTGTGCTGCAGGGGAAGTAGGAAAGCAAGGCTACTGTTTGTGGAGGTGAAAGCAATCCTGTTATGGAGACAGGAGCAAGTTGTACAGAGGGTGGTTGATGAGAGAGTCATAGCTTGGAGGAAATGATGAAGAGATTGTCCTATATTCAGGTAAGTGTCCCATCCTTTGCATATATGCTTACTGCTTGGACATGGAAGACATGTTTCTCCCCTGCACCTTCAAGGAGAGAATATTTGGGTGCATTCATCCTTTTGCTGCTGTGCTTTGACATAGAATAATTGCAATGGCGCACAGTAATAAAGCAGTTTCCAGTTCCATTCACTGAGCACCTCCAAGATCTCCACACCAGTTTACAAAGTCTTGACTTCAACAAGAAAAGTGATTTAGGTACAGGGTGCTACTTGGAGATGATCAGAGGAATTCCCATTGTCTCCTTTTCCCTCTTCTATTTGGAAATGCAATTGGAGAGAGAGGACTAGGATAGGCATTGGTTGGGGATAGTTGGAGGTGATGGCAACTATACTAGATAAAGCAACTGAAGCCACTTGGAATTCAATGTGTTGACTTGGATGGGTTCAATACCACCAACAAGAAAACATTCTCCATTGATTTTGGCCTTTCATACTCTTGACTCCATTTCATCACTTTCATGGCATGGATTGTACTAGCCAAGTGACTATATGTATCACACCTCAGTATCTGAACTGTTTTAAGAGCATGATCATGCCTAAGCACTGCAGTCCCCATTATTTTTTTCTTGGTAGACTCCTGCTGAAATGATTCTGGATTAGAGTGATGCTGGAAAAACACAGCAGTTCAGGCAGCATCCGAGGAGTAGGAAAATCGACATATCGGGCAAAAGCCCTTCATCAGGAATACGAAATGAAGTGAGACAGGTTGGTTTCAGGAACATTGCAACTGTTTGAATTAACTAGAACCCAGAGACTGCAATTTGTCAGTTAGAGGAAGGGGACACTATGAATCAAGTGAGGAGCAAATGGAGGTGACAGGATGCCACATGTCAACAATACAGGCAGGGAGCTGGTATGTTACTGGGCATGCATTCATTTGAAAATTGATGCAGGGATAAAGAATGGTATTTGCTATTGTTTGAGACTAATGTACAGTCTGCAGTCTCTGGTAAAGAACAGGTATTGGCATCTCTGTGATCACTTCAGTCAGGTAGCATGCCAAAGAGTGTGTGACACCTTCTGAAATCTATAGGAGAACCCCAAAACTGAGAAAACAAGTAGCATTCTCATAGCAATATGAATGACATCCATTAAACCTTAGACACCCAATCTTGTTGGCAGCAGACTGAAAAGACTGGTCAGCTATTTGTGAAGAAGAAACAGAATCTGTTTTACCCACATCCAATACAGACTGCCTCATGTGCTGATCATAGGGTATCCAGACTGGATGCTCAGCCATGGTGCTTGGCAGGATTAAATGGTCCAATTGTGGTTCATTTTCAATGCAACCTCACCTCCTTCCATTCCACCCAGTGCCCTCAGACGGATTGGGAAAGTATCTGAGAATGAATTGGCATTGACAGTCATTGCAGACCATAAGACACAGGAGCAGAATTAAGCCATTCAGCCCATCAAGTCTGCTCCACCATTCAATTAATCACAGCTGATCGAATGATCTTTGCCTTCATGTTCCCCCATTTTCCTCCTAACCTTTGACTCCCTTACTGATTAAATATCTGTCCGTCTCAGCCTTGAATATACTTAATGGCCCAGTCTTCGATGGTAAAGAATTGCACAGAATCACTCCCTTCAGAAGAAATCCCTCCTCCTGCCTTACTCTGAGATTACACTCTTTGGTCCCAGACTTCTCACAAGGCAAAACAGCCTTGCTGCACCTACCTTGTTAAGTCTACCAAGAATGTTGTATGCATCACCTCTCATTCTTCAAAATTCCAACACAATACCAACCTCTCCTCAGATTTCTTCCACCATACCATAGATCAGCCTAGTGTTCCTTTTCTGGACTGCCTTCAATGCCAGTATATCTTTCCTTGGATATGGGGATCAACTGTTCAATGTATTCCAGCTATGGTCAGACGTGAGCCTTACATAGTTTTAGCAAGACCTACCTATTTTTATACTCCATTCCCTTTGAAATAAAGGTCAACATTACATTTGTCTCCCATATTACCCACTGAACATGGATGTGATGCGATGAGATTTTTGCACAAGGACTCCCAAATTCCTTTGTGCTGTCATGTCTCCATCGAAATAATATTCAGTTCCTCTATTCTTCCTGCCAAAGTGCATAACCTTACATTTTCCTACATTATGTTCCATCTGCCAATATTTTGCCCACTCACTGAACCTGTCTGTATTTCTCTGCACAGTCTTTGTGTCATTTCATTAGTTGCCTTCCCACCTATTCTCATATCACCAACAAACCTGGCTACAGTACATTCACTTTCCTCAACTATGTCATTTACATATATTGGAAATAATTGTGTTCCATATTGCACTCCACTGGTTACAAGCTGCCATCCAGAAAATATCTCACCACTAACCCCGCCCACATCCCAATACTAGTTAGACAATCCTCTATTCATGTTGAAATATACTACCTCCAATCCATGGGCTCTTATTAAGTAGTCTAATGTGTGGTACCTTATCAAATACATTCTGAAAATCCAAATATATCCACTGCCTTGTCTTTATCTATCCTGCTTGCTACCTTCTCAAAAAATTCTCAGCGATTTGTTTGATATGATTTCCCCTTCATGAAACAATGCTGACTCAGCTGTAGTATTCATTTCTAAGTGCTCTGTTATTCCATTCTTTATAATTGATTCCAAGATTTTTCCAACAATAGACTTTAAGCTACTTAGTCTACAGTTATCTGTCATTCATTTCCTTTCCTTTCTAAATAAAAGACATTCCATTGGCAGGTTTCTAATCATCTGGGACTTTTCTAAAATCTAAGAATTCTTGGAAGATTACTACCAGTGCACACATGATCTCTGTAGCTCCTTCTCTTAATATCTGGCTGCATCCCATCAGGTCCACGGAACTTATTGGTCTTTAGCCCCACTGATTTTCCTAGCACTTTTAGCATTGTTAATATGTCTTCTGAAACAACGAGGACATCACCTGACATTTCCAGAGTCTGAAGACACACCATCTGAACACGCTCAGACTATCTAACCTCAATTTGCCGCTGTAGGTAATCCTCCAAATTAGGGAGTATATGAATTCAGCCCAAGACAAACATACCTCATTGAGGGTCACCAAGGGTAAACACAAGTGTAGGTTTAATACCATATCACCTATGCACATAGCATAGGATAAGTGCTGACCTTATTTTAGCCTTTGTAAGGAATATGTAACCTGTTCTTTTGACTGCTAGCAGTAGTTCTTGATCAGCATTCTGAAGTAAACTTCCAGCCTATACATGGCATCCATGTTAGCCTATTTCCTCTTCCTGTCAGCCTACCCATGACTTCCCATACTCACTCTTCTTTGAGGTCATAATTTTATAGCATGCAGATAGTAAATGCTTCTGGAGACTTTTGCTGAGGTGGAGAGTAAACCTGACTAGTTGAATAGTCCATACATAGGATGAAGAATACACCATTAAGCACCACAATTTTGTTCCAATGGACACTGGAATCACTACATAATTCTGGTGTTTTCCATGCAACTTTAGGTGGCTGAGTGCATCTGCCCTGTATTAACATCTGGTTGGAGATCATCGACCTTAACTATAAATGGTAACCTAGGCATCAAGGTTAGTCATCTCAATCCATGCCCTTTATGGAAAAGATTGCACTCAATTACTGTTCAGGTGGCATCTGACCACAAAGGTATTGTCATGTATCTTAGTGGCTGTCATCAGGAAACAGCTATGATGTCCCCCTTGTGCAGGCTCCCAGAAAGCTTGAAGGGAGACACTAGTTGCATGATTTGTAGGAGAACAAGACTACCTTCTACAATCATGAACCATTGATCTGGACACCACTGCAAATGCCCTTAAGTGCAAGAGCAACTTGACTTGAATATCTAAACATTTGCTTGTGTTGTTATTACCATCTTTAGGAAAATGACACCTTGTGAAAGAGCCTACACAAATGCCACAAACATGGTCCAAATTATAATAGATATCATTACAGAGGCTTAAACAAATCAATCCATACATTAACATGTTAAGCACGCTGAATATGTTTGATTAACAGCTCTTGCGCATTTAATGTACATATTTAAATTTTGCTTTGGTCCTTTTGTTTGGAAATGATATCTCAACCTGTCTTGCAAGATTGAGCAGTTTGTCTGAAGCTATTAGAGAATGGGAAGATGCAAAGAAAAATGTTATTTACTTCAATGATTGATCTTGTTGAGCAGATAAATGATACAATGGAGATTGTAGGAGAAGGTTCTCCTAGAGTTGTGGCCAGAGACACTGAACCAGACAAACATCAACAGTAAAAACCCAAAAATATAACCAGTTTTCTCGAGTTCAGCCCTTCTTATCCAAGTTAAACAGCAACAGTTAAAGTAATTCTCATCTTCCCTGTTTGGTTAGCTCCAGCTTGCAATACAGTATGAATGATCATGTTTAGTACAGCAATCTAAACAGTTTGTAGGTAAAGAAAAAATGAAGGAGGAAATAAAAATATATTAAATGTTTGATGCAGAAGTAGCAAATCATTTTTGCAAAAGAACAGGTCTATGTCCATATTACAAAAAAATATTTTAAGCTACAGTGTCTAAGATGCAAATGGTCATTTTAAGTTATATTTTGAGTGCAAATCACAAAACATTTTACACAATAGATTCTATGTATGCATCAAAAAGTCATTTTCTGATTTGATCAAATGTAAATACAAAGTGAATTTATACTATGGATCACATGCAAGTTGCAAAGTAATTTTATGCTGTATATAATGTCGCAAAGTCACTTTATGCTGTCGAACATGTAAGCCGCAAAGATATTTTAAGCTATACTGTGTATGTGCAAGGCATTTTGCGCTATAGTTTGTATACAAAGATTGCAAACATAATTTCTTATTCCATAATTCAAATGATTGTGGTACAGTACATACCTTTCAATACTGAAGTTTATTGCTTAATGTTGTAAACAGCAATTTCTAAGTTATATTTCAGATCTGATTGTTATTTCTGGGTAGTGTTTTAATGCAGAAGTATGTCCATCACCAATTTATAGACCTATAATTTGTATGTTAATAAGACAAATAATAATAATTGCTATATTATGGTTCAATGGTTAATATTACAGTAATGTCTGTGATATAGTTCATGCAAAGAAATTGCAATAGCTTGTAGACTATGATAAATGGTCATTTCTGGACTATTGTTCATGCACAACAATAGACAGACATTTCCAGGTAGGTTGTTCCTTGAGCAGGATAATCAGTTTGAAATAAATTGTTTGAGTGTGTTTCTTGAAACATAAGTGAATGAGTGAACAGAAACCATATTACTTGATTATTTCAATGACAAGGTATTTTCAACTGGAAATCCTCAGGAAAAAGTCATTCTTTTAGCTGACTCCTTGAAGAGAGGTACTTCTGTTGCAGAACCTTTTGGAAAATATCACTTTACAAAAAAAATCAAACAAATAAGTGGAGAAACCTCTGCTATATTTTGGTTTACAAAATAACCCCAAGGGGAAAAATATAATTGTAATGATTTGGCATAAAAGTACATTATCTCTGAGAGATACAGGCCACACAGTTCTGCTTTCCAGGTGATAACCAGACTTTTCTTCGTTCCAATATCACAAGTAGGAGGTGTGTTGACCACTGTATTGATAATTGATACATGGCAGAACACATACAGTAGCATTATTTGTAGCACAAAATATTTTATTTAAAATAGGATCCTGTGTTTTTCAGGACCTGTTCGCACTTTTAGAAAAGATAATGGTCAAGATGTGGGCGTTGCTAGCAAGGTTACCATTTATGCCCATCTCTAGTTACCCTTGAGGTGGTGGTAATATGTCTTCCTGAACTGTAATTCATGTAAAGGTATGCCTGGGTTGTTAGTAGAGAATACAAGGATTTCACATCTAGAAATATCTTGACATCTAGTCAAACCAAATACTAATGCACAAAACACACTGTGCCCTTCAATGGATATTAAATAGTTAATTCAAAAATAGCATATTGATTCCTAAGCTAATTAAATGTGGTGGGTTTTTTGTTTTCCTTTTTTACTTCAAGTACAAAAGTAAAAAGTTTCCATCAAACCTTTCACTGCCTAAGTCATTGACAGATTAATTTACTTTACTCATGCAGATGAAACCATCCAGAATCAGTAGGTGCTTATTGTGACCCCATTACAATTAGTCAAGTACCGAGACCCTACAGAACAAAGCATACACTTGACTGGCAACCCATGCACCACCTTAACTACTTACTCTGTTACTGAGGCACAATGGAAAGAGTGTGTACCATCTACAAGATGCACTGCAGAAATTCACCAAGAGTCCTCCAACAGCACCTTCTAAACCCACACCTCTATCACCTAGAATGAGAGCAATAGATGAATAGGAACACCACCACTTCCAAGTGAAGTTCCTCTTCTAAGCCACACACCATCCTGACTTGGAAGTATAGTCATCATTGATTCACTGTCACTGAATCAAAATCCTACTCCCTTCTTAAAAGACTATGGGTGGACCTTCTTATTGTTTTATGGTATATGGCCATTGTTTGCTGCATATTTCTAATTGTCCAGAGGGCAGTTAAAGTGGATCTAGAGTCACGTATATGCCAAATCAGATCAGAACAGTAAATTTCCCTTCCAAAAAAGCATAAGTGAACCAGATGGACTTTTGTGAAATAAACAGTGGTTTCATTATCATGTCAAGGCAAGCTTTACACTCCAGACTTTAGCGTTTTATTATTTGAATTTAAATTTCACCAGACACAGTGCCTGAGCCTGGATTTGTAATCCAGTGACATGAACACCATCACACGCACATGGATTGTGAGAGTTCAAGGTGGTGAGTCAGTATCATCTTCTCAAAGGTAATTAGGTACATGTTGGCCTAAGGGGCTCTTGTGATGCAGTGGTAAGGATTTGGAATCAAGCTCCACCTGCCCTGATGGATATCACAATATGTCCAAACAGGTTGATTTAAAATCAAAATAGATGCTGGCCTTACCAGTGATCCTCACATCCCATGAACAAAGGAAAAAATGTAAAATGGATGAAAGTTCAGAAAATCTGCACAACAGGCACAAAGCATCTGTCTTTGTTTTTATTATTACACTTTTGTTTCAGACAATGACTGGTGTAAAGCAAGGGAAATTTAAGCGAGAAATCTATGTTGAGCCATTTCCTTTTAAGATCTATCTTTATAGGACTGTTAGCAGTTTTGCAGGTTTTTGTTGTAGAACATTATTCTAAAGCAGCATTTTGAGTAAAACTAAAATGAAAATATGATAGCAATTACATTTTGGACATAACTCAATTAATAAATATGAGATAAATCATTTTAGTTTAGGTTGTTTTTAGAACGCTTAAAGTTGCCTTAACATATGAAGATGTGTGATGATCACACTAGTCTCCTGATCACAAAAATGTGAGAGCTAGCACAAGTGTGCAAAATACATTAATGACATACAGTCAGATTCTAGACAGATAAAAGAGAAGGCTAGTGCATTGTACAGAGTGAAAATACTTCCCATTTTATCGGGGAGGGGGGAATAAGAACCTTTGAAGTGTTATTACCCATGAAATTGGCAGTGTTTGTCTTGTCTGTTTATAGCACTTTCCCACCCTCTTTTGAACATTTGAACCAGTATAAACCAGATCATAACCTGAAGGGCTGAGATTCCCCCCCTCGAAGATGCACCTCTCCCTTTCCACACTTTAGATATTCATTTAGAAATCTGACACTAGTACAAAGCGAGAGATTCTCCTGACCGATCGCCAATTGATTTGACATGTGAGGAAATGGGTTTTTTTAAATGGATGACGTCTCATCGAACACCGCGGCTTGTCCAGTGGGATAAGAAATCGTAGAAGTTAATTAGTTAGGAAAGCTATTTATCAAACCTGTGACCCCATGAACCTTTAGCTAAGGGCCTCTCGAACCTCAAAAGCCGTGAAGCACATACAATGAAGTAATGTACTGGTTAGTTCAAGGCTTCATGTATTTTTCTTGTCAGGAGAATAACAAACTCCTGGGTCCTCTAGAAGAGGCAAAATATGGAGACTTCCTATTTTTTCTACCAGCATTTCCTTCTGCACACCCGGTGCGAAGTATGTTCCATAGGACAGTGCACATGGGACTGTCACGCTTTGCCTGTGATCAGTACAAAGAAAGTAGGGGTGTAGCAGTGGACAGCTTCATGCACACAGTGACACGATACTAGGCACAGTGGTGTAAGGTGCTGAACTAATCACCCACACCCGTTTGATTTGAATTAAGTTTCAATCTGTAAACTGACCACGAAGGTGTCAGTTTATTGCAAAAAAAATCTGAATAGGTCACCAATGCTCTTTAGGGAAAGAGACATCCTTAACTGGTCTAGTCCGATTACAATTCGAGTTCCATATAAAATTGGTCTCTGCAGTGGCCCGGCAAATGCAAACAGTTGTACAAAACATAAGCGGGAACAGCAATGAAAGCCAAACTTGCCAGTGACACCTGCCTCTTGAGAATAAAAGAAACACTTCCCCGAATCACTTTATCTGCCCAATGGGACCGGGGTAAATATATTTAGATTGCATCAATAAAAGTTTATTTAGGGTGAATTTATATAACAGGAATTCTAGAAAGATTAAGAAAAATGACCCGGCAGAATATTCTACCGAAAGTGCTGAAAGGTCTAATGCTTTTCATCTCGTTTGTTTTTAGTTCTATTCCGGACAAACCTTTTGAGAACCAGGTGATATTATGTAGGGACAGAGATATGGGGTCATGACCCCCCGTCTCTTAGATAAGGCAATTTAACTGCAGATGGGTTGGGACTGCAGCTGACCAAGTGCCCTGTGGCTGCAGGATACTATTAAATAGAGCTGCACATACTGGGGAATACAAATCCCAGTGCAATTCTCTGCAGATGTCAGTGGAACAAGATCAACCCTTTATGAAATGAACGCACTGGGCACTAAAACAATGTTACAGTGAATTTCATTTGAAGGTCTGTTAGTTAATATAGGACATTTGGTTTCTGGATTCATTGCTTAACTCAGAGGCTGAGCTGTGTAAATTAACTCAGCATTTAAATTCCTGTCAGAGCATTCTTTTCCCCATTTAGTAAACGGTGGATGGATAATAGGTTTCCTGTAATAAACTGCAGATTGTTTCTCTGTTAAATCACAGTAATACTATGCTGCTGTCAATTAAGTTATTGATGGAACAGAACAATATTTTAGAAACTAAGGAGGAACTTGCTTAGCTGATTGTAACCAATATTTAAGAGGGACTTTTTAGTTTTATCCTCCCACCTCCCTGCATATTTCCCTACCCGGTATTGCTCCTAAAGCAGTGTTCTACATTCATTAATTTAAGATGAAGCATCTAAGTGTGGCACCTGGACCCCACCCTGGTTATTAAGTCAACTCCGTACAGATGTTTTCTAACCAACTTGTTTAGAGAAGCTATTACACATCTATGGGGCTGGTACTTGAACCCAGACCTCCTCAGCCAGAGGCAGGGATGCTATTACAGTGCAAATCGAGAATCAAACCTGGATTTTTCATAGTCTGCAGAGCTCCTCTTAACTAGAATTACAGGGACAGATTGAGTTTTGTGGTTAGCCTTATTTGTATCTATTCTCTCCGTCACCTTCATGGTTAGCAGAGCTTACTGACTGCTTTCGTCAGTTGACACAAGTGACAGAGAGGGGCTTTATCACATCAAACTGGAGTTAACCTTCGCATGATCCTGAGAAGTGATGACCCTCACGTTAAACTACCACCAGTCGTCTCTCTCTAATGAGAGAGCATCCACATGGTCCAGTAGAATCGTGGCAGGCTTACTTTTGTTTTACTGGAAAGGGATTTGGCTCTTTTAATATGTCGTCCTTAGTCACGTAACTGAGGAAACAATAAGTGAACACAGAGTACTGCTTTATATAAACAATAAGCCTAACCAACCTTCAATCAAACTTTAACCAAAAAATGGCATACGCCCCTCACTTAATATGTCAGTCGCTCCGTTCCCTCACACACCCCATTTAATCCCAACGCCCCATTTTCTCTTTCGCTCCCTGTACTTATGCCGTGTAGCCCCCCAGGGCATATTTTGTCACTCTGTACTCACTCAGCTTAACCCCTGGGCTTGTGTTTTTTCTCTATCTCCTCTCATCCTGTGTAACCTCTAGGTCCTATTCTCCCTCTCTGCACCCACCGATTAACTCCTGGCCATTTTCTCTCTGTACACACCTGGAGCAATCTCTGTCCTGTTTGCCACCTTTCTGTACTGACCCTGTGCAATTCATGGGTGTGTTCTATCTCACTTACTCTCACCCATATAACCACAGGACCAATTTCCCCTCTGTACTCATCCTATGCACCCTAGAACCTGTTCCCCTCTCTTTTGGCATTCCACTCTTAATATATTTATATCCTTCCTTAGGCAAGGAGACCAAAACTGCACACAATATTTGTGATGTGATCTCACCAATGCCAAATACAATTAAAGCATAACCTTACTTTTATGTTTAATTCCTCTCATAATCAAGGATAATAGCAGATGGAGT
The DNA here is from genome assembly GCF_037043375.1 of Chiloscyllium plagiosum. Taxonomy (NCBI): domain Eukaryota; kingdom Metazoa; phylum Chordata; class Chondrichthyes; order Orectolobiformes; family Hemiscylliidae; genus Chiloscyllium; species Chiloscyllium plagiosum. The sequence goes on along the minus strand of NW_028270191.1, from coordinate 26,053,666 downwards.
TTAATTTAGATAAACGTGAGGTGCTCCATTTCGGAAAGGCAAATCAGGGCAGGACTTATATACTTAATGGTAAGGTCCTGGGGAGTGTTGCTGAACAGAGACCTTGGAGTACAGGTTCATAGGTTCTTGCAAGTGGCGCACAGATAGACAGGATAGTGAAAGTAGCATTTTATTGGTCAGTGCATTGAGTATAGGAGTTGGAAGGTCACATTGTGGCCATGCAGAACATTGGTTAGACTTTTGGAATACTGTGTGCAATTCTGGTCTGCCAGCTATAAGGAGGATGTTGTGAAACTTGAAAGGGTTCAAAAAAGATTTACAAGGATATTGTCAGGGTTGGAGGGTTTGAGCTGCAGGGAGAGGCTGAACAGGCTGGGGCCATTTTCCCTGGAGCATCAGAGGCTGAGGGGTGACCTTATAGAGGTTTACAAAATTGAGGGGCATGGATAGGGTGAATAGACAAGGTTGTCTCCTGGTTGGGGGGGGGGGGGGGGGGGGCAGGGTTCAAAACTAGGAGGAAATAAGTTTAGGTGAGGGGGGAAAAGATTTAAATGGGACCAGGGAGGCAAATTTTTCACTTGAAGGTGGTGCGTATATGGAATGAGCTGCTCCAGGAAGCGGTGGAGACTGGTACAATTACAACATTTAAAAGGCATGCGGATGAGTATATGAATAGGAAGGGTTTAAGAGGGATATGGGCTAAATGTGGCAAATGGGACTAGATTAATGTCAACTATTAGATTGGCACAGACAAGTTGAGGGGTCTGTTTCTATGCTGTACAGCTCTATGACTCTTAAAGGATAGTAGTTCATTAGCTTTATCACTTGCTACATTGTGACTCATGCACTCAGAATTCTGCAATTGCTCTCTATTTAAGTAATGCACTGCTTTTTATATTCTTGCCAAAATTAAAAACTTACATTGTCCCACATTGTACTTCATTTTCCAGATTGTTGCACTCCCACTCAACTTCTCTATATACCTGCAATGGCCTTCAGCCCTCTTCACAACTTACTTTCCAACTGATTTGTAACAATTGCAAATTTAGCCACCATGACTTCACTCCCTTCACAGAAGTCATTGATATAGATGGTGTAAAAAAAAATTGAGGTCCCAGCACACATTTCTGTGGGACTCTACTCATCACATTAGAAAGAGACCCATTTACACATACTCTGTTTTCTGCTAGTCATGTTTATGTTACCTCACTACACCATGAGCACAGTCATCTTTTGAGGCACCTTATGAAATGCTTTCTGGAAATTTGAGTACAGCATGCTGTACTCCGTTACCCACAGCACTTCACTCCCTCAAACTTCAATAGATAGTTTATAAACAATTTCCCTCTCACTAAACCACACGGACTCCTCCAGATTACTTGGAGTTTTCCCAAGTGCTCAACTATAACCTTCATAATTATAGATTCTAACATCAGAGACCCGGGTTCAATTCTCACCTCAGGCAACTGACTGTGTGGAGTTTGCACATTCTCCCCTTGTCTGCGTGGGTTTCCTCCAGGTGCTCCAGTTTCCTCCCACTGTCCAAATAATGTGCAGGTTAGGTGAATTGGCTATGTTAAATTGCCCGTAGTGTTAGGTGAAGGGGTAAATGTAGGGGAATGGGTCGGGGTAGGTTGCTCTTCGGAGAATCAGTGTGGACTTGTTGGGCCGAAGGGCCTGTTTCCACACTAAGTAATCTAATCTAATCTAATCTTCCACACAACCATCAAGCTAACTGACCTCTCGTTTCCTGTTTTCTGCATCCTCCCCTACTTGAAGAGAGGGGTTATATTTGCTATTTTCCAGCCCGATGGAACCTCTCCCGAATATAGCAACTCTCTCTATACTCACCCTGTGCAATCCCTAGCTGTTTCCTGTGTCTGTCTGCCTTTGTGTACTCACCCCATGTAACCTTGGGCCCTGTACTCTTTGTACTCACCCTGTCTAACCATGGGTAGTTTTCTAATTGTATTCACCCAACAGTGACATAATTGAATTAGGCATTCTGCAAATCTGATCATAAATTTGCATTGGACCAGCTTGTTCTACTTAGTACTTCAGATTTCTCATTTACCAGTTCCTGAGCGGAAGCAATCCCTGACAACACTGCACAATGAATAACTAAAATCCAAGTGTTCAGTGGTTGCCAGACTATTTCCATTGCTGGCAAAATTAAAGCAAGGGGCCAAGTTCTTAGCTTAAAGTACTGGATAGATGAAAGGGGAGGTTAGGAGTAACTTTACAGACAATATTGCAGTGTGCAGTGTCACAAGCATGATCAATGCCAATTCAAAAACAGCATTCAAATTTGTTCTGGATCATTTTTGAAGAGTAAAAGATTTGGGCCAGAAACAGAAAAATTGAACTGTGCAAAATGCACCCCTGGAAAGGATAATGAATTCAACAGAAAGAAAAGGCTCTTCATGTGCTAAAAATTCAACACATACATTTTGAGGACATCTTATGAATGAGATAAATGTGAGGTGTTGCATTTTGGAAAGGAAATCTTAGCAGGACTTATACACTTAATGGTAAGGTCCTAGGGAGTGTTGCTGAACAAAGAGACCTTGGAATGCAAGTTCATAGCTCCTTGAAAGTGGAATCGCAGGTAGGTAGGATAGTGAAGATGACATTTGGTATGCTTTCCTTTGTTGGTCAGAGTATTGAGTATAGGAGTTGGGAGGTCATGTTACGGCTGTACAGGACATTGGTTAGGCCACTGTTGGAATATTTCATGCAATTCTGGTCTCCTTCCTGTTGGAAAGATGCTGTGAAACTTGAAAGGGTTCAGAAAAGATTTACAAGAATATTGCCAGGGTTGGAGGTTTTAAGCTATAGGGAGAGGTTGAATAGGCTAGGGCTGTTTTTCCTGGAACATCAGAGGCGACCTTATAGAGATTTACAAAATTACAATTGGTTGGTGTATTGGGTTAAGGGCTAGGGTTGTAAACCACTACAACTCTGCAAGCTAGGTCGGACTGAAGCTTAAAAAGTCTTTTTTCTCCACTGGCTGCAATGTTCATACAGGGCGGTCTTAACCTAGGTCATGGTGAACCAATACCCAAAGCACAAAAGGGGGTGTAATTTGCCTCCAATCTGCCAATCAGCACCATGCAGACAAAAAAAGTCAGGCTATTGCGATCAGCATATTATTGGGCAGGGTAAGTGGCAACTGCTACAACAAAATCCAGAGTCTAAACAACACAGAAAACACCAACTCACAGCAGAGAAGAAATTCAAGATTCTCAGATTCTCCAAGTTCCTTATACTCACAATACCCTATCAAGTAGATCAGTCTCTTGTTTAGTTCCAACCCGCATTCTGTTCCTTTTTTTTCTCTTGTAAGCTTGTGGGTCTCTATTTCCTGGGTCATGTTTAATTCTCTTTCATACTGAAGGAACCAGTACAAGTAATATACAATATAGAATAAATAGGATATCCTTTATTGTCACATGTACGCAAGTACAGGAGTACAGTAAAAAGGTACAAATCTTCGATACAAAAAGGAGAATCAAACAGAAAAGCAGTTGCAATACCTTTAGTGATTCATAGTATAAGTTCGAAATATGACAGTTAAAAGGATAGGCATTAGAGTCAGATAAACAAATTACAAATAAACATTACATTGCATTAGCTTAGCGCAGGGGTTTCCATACATGGACTGACTGCCTATGCCATGCCCCAGACCAACAACCGTCCTACTCCGCACCAGCTCTCAACTGCTCCAAGGTACGTTTTCTCCGGGACATGATTCCTCTCACTGGCCTTTGCTCTGGGACCTGCCTCCGGGGCTAGCCAGCTCCTCCATTCCCCTCTGGGTAAGTCCAAGTCATGAGTTGAAAAAAAAAAGGGAGAGAAAGAAAATAGAGAAAAAAAGAAATAGAATGGGCAGAGAAGTGCTCTGCGGCCATATATGATCTTGCGAAAATTCATTTTGAAGCAACAGAGAAGTAATTACTTTTAACGTGTTTCCTCTCAAATTCCCCTTAATTCCCAGAAAGCATGATTCGCAACCTGCATAGAGGCTATTAAAATGTGAATTCAGAAAAATCAAATGACTTGGAATTCAAAAGAAAATACAGGCTTGCTTTTATATCACACTTTTCACAACCACTGAATGTCTCAAAGTGCTTTACACCCAATTAATTACTTTTGAATGCAAGAGTCAGGAGTAAGCTCACTAAAGAGGGGCATTTTTATTTCCCATTACTCAGCGACTCAATGGATTTAGTAATGGACAGGAGTGGGAAGTAAGAATCGTACCTATCAAGAGTCAGTTTTCAAGTTACAAACAGTTAAAATAGTATCTTTCAGAAAATACAAACTATGATTCTGCTTCACTCACCAGCAATTTAAATCATTCGGTCATTCACTAATTGCGACACAGCAATTCAACCGACTAATCTCTCTCTCTCTCCAGTTCACCACCCCATTTATCCTATATTCACGATGCCCACAAACATTGCCCATGGTTAGAGGATCCATATAGCAGTAGCTGTTCCTCAACATTGTCTTGTTAAATCTATGATTGGCACCTGAATAGATACCTTATTGCAGAATCCCAGATCCTATGATATTGTTGAATGGAATACCATTTGAATACTCATTTTTGTGTACACTAATCACATTCACAGTAGTGTTGAGAAAAGGGCAGTATGAACTTTAGGTGCTAGCAGAAAACATGAGTTTGCCACATTATACATAAATTTGATTTCCATTTCTAGTCAATGGATATGGAAACTGGGTAAGGGGTCTGTAATCAGCATTTAATTTGATATTGTCTATTTCAAATTAATCATCCAAAAATCTAAAAACAAATTATTCACAGGGAATCATGAGATGAAGTGGAATTGAGAGAGCCATTAGAAACAGGTTTATTTTGTAAACTCCCATTATGAAATCATAACACTTTATTCTTATTTAGTATGATACTTTGAGGTTAAAATGTACAGATAATGATTTACGTACTAATTTGGGAAGCAGGGAAGTTGAGTTTTGTTGGCATTTAGGAGTTTCCCTGTTGCTTGAAGTAGCTAGCACCACTGGTGAGAAGATACAATTCTTTTAATATTTTTCATGGGTGTGGACATCATTGGTAAAGATTTGCTGCCTACCCCAATTGCCCTTAAGATGGTGGTGGTGGTGGTGAACCACCTTGAAATGATGCTGTCTACCTGGTGTAGATATATGCATAGTGCTATTAGGGAAGGGGTTCCAGGAATTTGATCCAGCGAGTGAAGGAATAGCCAAATAGTTCCAAGTCAGGATGGTGTATGACTTGGAAGGGAATCTGCAGGTGGTGGTGATCCCATGAGCCTGGTGCCCTTGTCTGTTTAGGTGGTAGAGGTTGTGGGTTTTGAAGGTGCTGTCTTAGCAGCCTTGAGATGTTCCAATGTATCTTGCGCATGCTACACACCGCTGTCAGTGTGCTTCAGCGGCAGAGAAGTAACTGTTAAGATGGTGGAAGGAATGTTGATTGAATAGTATGGTTTGTCCTGGACAGTGCTAAGCTTCTTACTATCCTCTGCATAATTATGAACATCTACCCTGATGTTTCTGGACAAACATTCCTCACCACCTCAAAATTCAACATAGATCATCAGACAACATCTTCCATATCCATGGCCACTTCCATCTAGAAGGACAAGGGCAGCTGATACGTGGGAACACCATCAACTTCAAGTTTTCCTCCAAGCCACTCACCATCCCGACTTGGAAATACCTTGCCATTCCTTGACGGTCACTGGGTGACAATCCAGGAATTCCCTCCTTAACGGCATTGTGGGTCAACCTAAAGAACACACACTGCAGCAGTTCAAGAAGCAGCTCACCAGCACCTTCTCAAGGGTAACTAGGGATGGACAATAAATGCTGGCCAGTCAGCAAATAATTCTTTTTCAAAAATTGTCAGAACGGGGAGTATTCCATCACACTCCTGATTTGTGCCTTGTATATGGTAGACATGCTTTGGCAGAGTCAGGGAAGGAGTTACCACAGAATTCCCAGCCTCTGACCTTCTCTTGTAGTCATAGTATTCATATGACGAATTCAGTTTGGTTTCTGGTCAGTTGTAGCCCCATGATATTCAGGGATGGTAATACCATTGAATATCAAAGAGAGGTTGTCAACTCCCTCTTGTTGGAAATAGCCACTATTTGGTACTGGCACAAAAACTATTTACTGCTGAGCAGTCTAAGCCCGAGTGATATCCTGATCTTGCTGCAAATAGATACAGACTGCTTCAACACTTGGGTTGTTGTAAATGGTACTGAACATTGAGCAGACATCCCCACTTCTGATTTTATAATGGAAGCAAGTTCATTGATGAATTGTTTCATTTAAGAAGATGATGAGGAGAAACCTTTCTTTTCCCGTCAGAGTCTTAAATATTTGGAACACTTATCCAGAGAGTGGAGGAGGCAGAATTATCGAATGTTTTTAAGGCAAAGGAATCAAAGAACATAGAATGTTACAGTGCAGTACAGGCCCTTCGGCCCTCAATGCTGCGCCGATCCATGAAAATAATCTGATGCCCATCTAACCTATACCATTCCATTATTATCCATATGTCTGTCCAATGCCCATTTAAATGCCCTTAACATTGGAGCGTCTACTACTGTTGTAGGCAGGCCATTCCACGCCCCCACTACTCAATGAAGAAACTACCCCTAATATCTGTCCTAAATCTATCACCCCTCAATTTAAAGCTATGGCCCCTCGTGTTAGCCATCACTATCAGAAGAAAAAGGCTCTCACTGTCCACCCTATCTCACCCTCTGATTATCTTGTCTGTCCCGATTAAGTCACCTCTCAACCACCTTCTCTCCAACGGCCTCAGTTCCCTCAGCCTTTCCTCCTAAGGCCTTCCTTCCATACCAGGCAACATCCTAGTAAATCTCCTCTGAACCCTTTCCAAAGCTTCCACATCCTGCCTATAATGCTGTGACCATAAGTGCATGCAATACTCCAGGTTACTGGGTAGGTGAGTTGAGGCCATAGATTAGATTAGCCTTGATCTTATTGAAAGAGTCGACGCAAGAAACCAAATGACCTATTCCTGCTCCTAACTCATATTAGGAAACAGCTGAAGAACTAAAACACAAGATATTGAGTTTCCATTACAAGTGGCACATGGGAACTTAGAATAAACATTCAGATAGACATTTTTATTTATATGCATGTTCCTTGATCACCTGTGTTGTTGCACTGGAGATAATGTTGAAATGCGATAGATGAGAGTGTAATGTTTTTATCAAAGGTTGGCTATAAATTTGCATCAGACTGATTCAGCAAAAAAAACAATTTGGTTATAATAATCATTAACTGGCATTTCTCTAGATGGATGTTATAAATCCAGAACGACTACAGTGAATTATTGTTCTGTGCTCGACATCTTTTCCCACCACTGCAGCTCACACATTATTGAACACTCCTTTTCGATAAGTATCTCTTTGAACTATCAGTATAGTTTCTGCAACTTACCAGAAGCAGCAACCAAACAAGCCTATCCATAATGCACCAGAATAGAACAATGAAGGAACAGCTTTAATTTTAATACTTGGAAACTATTGTCTGACACTGCATTCCACAAGTTCAAAGGAAAACACTCTGAATAACAATTGCTTTCTTGTTTGAAATGTAATGCTTTATGTCTGGATATCACCCTGCCCAGGAACCAGTTTAGATCCTGATACTTTATCAAAGTTGACATGTTTAAGATGCAGACTGTTCTCCTTTGCATAATAAAACTGCATAAAATTCTATGGTTGGATCAGATTAATATCCAGTCAGATATGTATTAGTTGGCTATGTTTACTTCTGTGATTTGTTTTTTTTGTAGCTGAACCCTGTGTCCAAGTGGATGGGAGCCCAAAATGTTGCTTTTTTAAATTTAGCCCCAAAATAACATTTACAAACTTGGTGCGAGCTCACCTCTGGGTTTACCTGCGTCCAGTCCTGCACACCTCCACTGTGTACCTGCAGATCCTCAGGCTGAAACCTGTGACGGAGAAGGGCAGCAGGCACTCACGGATCCGATCCTTAAAAATAGACTTGAACTCCCGCAACGGGCGCTGGCAAAGTATCGACTTTAAGCATGTGCTGCAGAACTGGTTCAAGCAACCTCATGCCAACTGGGGCATTGAGATCAACGCCTTTGATATGAACGGCAATGACCTGGCTATCACATCTCCAGGAAATGGAGAGAAGGGACTGGTGAGTACAGTTCACTTTAAGTCCTCTGTATCAAGGAGATACAGTTTTCATGAGGTTCAAAGCATCACACACATCGGGTATGGCTTTGGTGACTGAAGACATCACAATATTACTGATCATGAATGGTAAAATTAAAGAAACAATTTCAACTGGCAGGCAGGTCAGTAACTATAGGACACAGATTTAAGATAATTGACAAAAGAACCAGAGGGATAGGAGGAAAAAACAAATGCTTATGCAGCACATTGTAATGATCTGCGATGCACTGCTTGAATTGGACATTGGAGAGGGAGGACTGCACGGCATGGCTGAGCTTTTTCATAGTTTACTGTTACTGTCTACTTAAAATATTCTGAAGAAAAATTAATGCTCATCTGATTAAAAGTGCTGGTGAGTGTAGCATTGTTAAAGCCTTATGCACTGAACCACTGTAGTGGCAACATGTGTTTGAGCTAACACTGATGCCAAAGAGTTGTTCCACTCAAATAAGGGCAAAGTACTGCTGATGCTGGACATTAGACACAAACAGAACACTGGAGAAACACAGCAAGTCTAACAGCATCTGTGGGAGAGAGGGGAAAAAAAAAAGTCTTGTATTACTAAAGTAGTTCTAAAGAGTCATACTGGACTTAAAACATTAACACTCTTTCTTCACAGATGCTGCCAGTCCTGCCAAGTTTCTTCAGCATTGTTTTAGTTGTTCCACTGTTGGATTAACTCTAGCTCTGTGGTTTGGTTAATCCCTACCTGATCATTTTAACTATCCTATTGATGAAAAGCTGATTAATTTTTTGGAAGGCACGAACAGCCCTTGACAAACAATACTTTTTAAATACTTCACAAGGCCAGCATTTATTGTCCATCCCCAATTTCTGTTGATAAAGTGGTGATAAACCATCTTCTTCATCTGTTGCTGTTCTTGTGATGCAAATACACCTGGAGTGCTGTTAAGCAAGGAGTGCAGATGTCTCAGAATTAAAAAAGGTGTTTCAATTTTCACACTTTTTTTGGAAAGGGAACTGAGTAATACAAAAGGGAAAAGTAGACAAGCTTCAATGCAAACTTCAGAACCCATTTTCTGCAATTAACAATCACACTTTGAGGCCACAATGACGACTGTGGCGGGAAATGGAACTGCAATAGGAAGGCACTGTTCGGAGGTTGCGGTAACACAGGAGATTTAAATGAACTCCCACAATAGCTTCCTAAATAAATCCAACATCACTGAAACAGATGACTGGTCATTTATCATATTGCTGTTTGGAGGACCTTGCTGTGCGCAAATTGGCTGCTGCAATTTTTCCATCACAGCTATTTAAAAAAACAGTATCCCTGGCTGGACAGCAGTTTGGGAAAGCGCTTAATAAGATTTTTCTTTCCTTGTAATAGCCAGAGAATTCCTCATTTAAATCAAGTATTCAACAATATGTTTCACTTATCTGTATTGATGCTTGATGTCTCCATGCACATTACTGCAAGCACACTCTGTCCCCTATGCTACTGAAGAAATTTATTCACAGTGAGGTACAGTTCAACAGGCACCAAAAGCTGTATATTACAGCATTCAAGTGGCCATTTTGCATGAGTGACCACAGACAGACTGACGCAACTAATTTTGTTCATTATGAATGATAATGTATACAGCATACCATTATCATTTTGCAAACCTGGTCGCACCTGACTGGTCCTATTAATTAATCCACATGGTGGAAAGCAACTAATAGAACCATAGAAGGTACATCAATGGGAAACCAGCTAGATGTACCACTGGAATTTTTTATTCAAAGCATGAACACAGAATGGGAGATCTGAATTGAGTAGTCTCTTCTTATCAGGCTGGGGGCCGCATTCCTCCCAACCTGCAATGGTAAGTTGCTGTGAGGAGTACATAAATGTGCATCTTAAATGTGAACGTTAATAGCACATTTAATTGGACTGCTGGAAGTATGGGGATATAAATTTGGACAATAAATATAATATGTCTACTTAGCAGATGCGAATTTTAGTAATGCATTTAAGATGGCTAATAGGGTTAATTCCATTGTAATAAAGTGCATAAAATGGCAAATAGAAGTTGTAACAATAATTGCTAGAAACAAAGAATCTAAGTGCATGCTCAAGAATTCTATTCTGGATATAGGGCTACACAAAAACAAATGTGGCAGTCCTCCCCATGGTTGCTTACTGACCTGTGACTTATTTCTAGCATTTCTCATCTTGGTCTCAAATTTCTACAAGCTGTAGAGTCATACAACATGGAAACAGACCCTTCCGTCCAAGCAGAGCATAATCCCAAACTAAACTAGCCTGCACTTGGTCCAAATCCCTCCAAACATTTTTTATTCATGTACTTATCCAAATGTCTTTTAAAACATACTATCTGTACCTGTATCCGACACATCCTCTGGAAGATCATTCCACACATGAACCATTCTTTTTAAAAAAAGTTGCCCCTCATCTTTTTTTAAATCCTTCTCCCGTCATCTTAAAAATATACCGCTTCGTTTTGACCCCCCCCCCCCCCCCCCCCGGAAAAGATCTTTGCTACCCACCTTATCTAAGCCCCTCATGATTTTATAAGTTCACCCCTCAATCTCAACGCTCCAGTGAAAAAGGTCCCAGCCTCTCCTTCTAACTCAAGCCCTCCATTCTTGCCAACACCCTGGTAAATCTTTTCTGAACCCTTTCCAGCTTAATAATATTCCTTCATTTTAACAAGGCGATGAGAACTGGACACAGTACTCCAGAAGAGGCCTCTAAACATGCGAAATGGCTTCTTAACCAGCATCTGCAGTAATTTGCTTTTATCCGGCTTCTTAACCACCTTGTCTACATGTGACTTCAAAGAATTATGTAACTGAACCCCTTGGTCACTCTGTTCTACAACACTGCCCAAAGCTCTGATTTAATTGGGTCAGAAGTCACACAAACCAAGGTTATACTCCAACAGGTATATTTGAAGTTACAACCTTTTGGAGCACTGCTCCTTTGTCAGGTGAAGAGAAGCAAACAGGCACAGAATTTATAGGCAGAGAGATCAAAAGATCATACAAATTGTGTGAATGGAGTGTCGACAGGCCAAATAGGAAGTCTCTGCAGGTGATCAAAAGTGTCAGACTGAGTGAGTAAAGTGTCAACAACTGACTAGCAAGTGAAGGGATGACCTGTAATCTGATTAATTGAGGCAGAAAGATAATTACAAAAAAGTTAAAAATAAGATGGTACTGGAAACAAATCAAATGGCTGGAATAACGTGATGGGTAGAAGAGTCACATGTCGAAAGTCTAACCAAAGTAACAAGTAATCCAAAACTGTACAAACTAATTAAGGTAGAAAGATCATAAAAGTTATCAAGATGATGGTGTCAAAACAAGACATTAAGGAAGATTTTACAGATACACAAAAGTATGGTGGGGTTAAGAGTAGCGTTACATGTAGCCCGTACCCATGAAGATACCTCAACCGAGATCTTCAGTTCAGTGCTCCAAAAGCTTGAGATTTCAAATATACCTGTTGCACTATAACCTGGTGTCATGAGACTTCTGACCTTGTCCATCCCAGTCCAACACCTCCACATCATGGCTACTTTTAACTGTACAAGTCCTGTCCTGGTTTGTTTTACCAAAATGCAATACCTGGCATTTATCCAAATTAAACTCCATCTGCCACACCTCAGCCCATTGACCCAACTGTTCAAGATTTGTAGCATTTAAATTTCTACATTTCATGATTTTCTTATGTTTTTAAACTGACTTCCAGTATTGTGTATTTTAACAATGCATTTAAAAGTATGCAAATTTAAATGTTTATAATATCTACTAGATTTGCAAATGTTGACAATTAAAAATGGCTAATCTCCTAAACCTAATCATGGATTAAAAACAGCTCAAAGTACATGAATTTTAAGACATTTGCTTCCTGCACTGCATGTGGAGTGCATAATGCAACTAACAGGAGGAGGAAATTAAGGCACTTTGTATTGGTGTTTACATTTTTGTCTCAGCTGTACTGTAACAGAGCAGATTTAGAATTACAGTGGTGTCAGGAAGATTCATCAATGCACACCAATGATAAAGATTTTTTTCTTTTAACAGCAACCATTTCTGGAAGTCAAAGTGGCAGAAACAAACAAACGTACCCGGCGAAATCTGGGACTAGACTGTGATGAGCACTCCACAGAGTCACGCTGCTGCCGTTACCCATTAACAGTTGATTTTGAGGCCTTCGGCTGGGACTGGATTATTGCTCCCAAACGATACAAAGCCAACTACTGCTCTGGTCAATGTGAATACATGTTCATGCAGAAATACCCACACACCCACTTGGTACACCATGCCAATGCCCGGGGCTCAGCAGGGCCCTGCTGTACACCTACCAAAATGTCGCCCATCAACATGCTTTACTTTAACGACAAGCAACAAATCATCAACGGGCAAATTCCGGGTATGGTGGTCGATCGATGTGGCTGCTCTTAAATATAGGCATCAACCAAACTTCCTTTCCCCCGCCATCGGGAACTGGAATGTTCATTGTTCTTGAATGTTATGTCAAAACTACGCCATGCACTGTGCAATAGCAGAAAAAGAGAGAGGGGGAGAACTGTGCCTCAAGGTGAAGTCTCATCAGGAAACCTTTTAAAAAACCAGTTAATAACTAGGGCTAACTTTGATTCCAGATCACTGTTTTCCATCCTCCCTCCCTACCACCCCAGTCCTGCCAATGCTGCACCCCCAGTGACTGCTAATGGCAAGATCAGAGCAGAGAGTTACTAAAGCCAACACAAGTAAAATAAATCATTCAAAAGTGAAGACAAAGCATCTGGGTAAATGATATCAACTGACCTGAGTTTTGTTTCCACACCATCTTCGAACCAGTGACTCTCCAAGACATTTTCCACGATGTCATCATACCTTACTGGTTAAGCAAAAAATAATTTTTAAAAAGATAATAAGTAGAGGAAATTCAAACGGGTGTTGATGTGAAGTGATTCTCTATAGAAGTTTTTTTTTAAAAAAGGCCGAATGTTGACAATGAGACTCTCTTTAAGAGGAAAACAGTCAAAGTGAGGAGCAGGGATGCTCTTAAAGTTTACAAATTCTTCTTCAAAAAAGTTTGAACAATGACTTGTGAGCTGTAGATAGATGAAGATAGATGGCCTTTGAGAGAAAGTGTCTTTACTTCAATTTTTATTCATAGCTAAAGGTATTCACCTGAAAAAGGCAAAAACAAGGAATGCTGACAAAGCAGAAAAACAATTGGGGAAAGCTTAGAAAAATTCCAGTGAAAAACTTCACCCCAAACATAAATCTACTCCTTCGTGCTCCAGAATCCACTTGACCTGCTGTGCATTTTCAGCATTCCATGAGGACAGTTCAGACTTACGGCATTTGCTTTCTCCCCTTTGCCATTGTACACAATATACTAGGAATCTCATTAGTAAGTACGAAACAATGGAGACAGTCTCTGGCCAGGAACCATTTTTAGCTTAAGTTGTTACACCATGCGATTACATGGATTACCCAAACTAAAGGATTATAGTCTTACCTCAACAGGAAAGAAGGGATGTTTCAGTTGTAGCGATCCTTAATCTGGAACAAGATTTGGTACGAGATTCCATATCTCAAAGAGTAAATCAACAGCATAGATTTGCCAGAATTATACTGGAGCTAAGAGTCAAATGATAAGAATGGTTTGCACAGAATAAGCTTGTATGCCCATGAGTGTAGAAAATGGAGGGTTGATATAATTGAGATGCTTAAAGTGATCAAAGGGGTTTAGAGCCATGCCCTTCAGGTGATGCTTTACACAAAAGACAAGTGAAAACTGGAACTTTCTCCCACAAAAATCTGTAGAGTCTGGGGGTCAGATGGAGCTTTTAAGACTGACATCAAGTTTTCATTACATAATAGTAACTTAATCAAAGAGTGAACCCTTGATCACAGTGCAGGAAATGGAACATGTTCTCACTTTTACCAATCAGTGAGAAAAACAAGCACTTCAGCTTAGCAGAAGCCTCCCTCCTCTCTGCGCCAATCAGTACAAAGCATTCCTTTTTGACTATGAACCATGTTATTCCTATTTATTAAAACCAAATGAGGTCAAAAATTACAGGTTGATGAGAATAAGAACCAAATCTCAATTTTGAAGTTACAGCCCAACTGATAACTGGTATAAATTCAACATTCCCTCTTTGCTTTTGTGCTCTATCCATTTCATAAAACCTAGGATCCCATACATTTTACTGCAACTTACCAATTTGTCTTTCTACTATTAATCTCTTTTCAGTAGCACAATGTCCAAAAGCATTAAGATTAGATTGTTTAGACTCTTTTTTTACAGTATGACAGAGACTGCACTTCAATAGTTACTTAATTGACTATAAAGCACTTTGAGTTGTCTAGTGGTCATAAAAAATATGATCTAAATGCAATTTCTTTTCTTCAGAAACAGTGATAAATTTATATTGTATGTTGTATCTTTAATGAAATGTCCCAAGGCACTTCACAGGAGCAGAACAATCCAAGTCAAACACCGAGCCTTTATTAGATCAGATAGCCAAATGGTTTGTCAAAGGGGTAGGTTTTTAAGAAGTGTCCTAAAGGAGGTAAATTGGTAGGGAGGAGGGGTGCAGGGGGAATATACCAGAGCTTGCAGCACAATAGCAGGCCTAACCAAAGTACAATTGTGAAAGTGCAAGAGGTGTGGATGGAAAGGGCACAGCTATCTCAGAGGGTATGGTGTCGGAGGAGATTGCAAAGATAGCAAAGAGGAAGAACACCGAGGGATTTGAAAAAGATGAGAACTTTGAAAATCAAGTGGCTGCTTGATCAGGAGTCAATGTAGGTCAGTGAGCACAGGGATGATAACAGAATGGGACTTGCTGCAAATCAAGGTACCAGGCAGAGCTTTGAATGACTTTCAGTTAATGCAAAATAGAAAGAGAGCAGCAGCTGGAATGCACTAGAATAGTTGGACATAGATGGGAGTTTCAGCAGCCAATGAGACAAAAGCAAAGTCAAGTGATGCTGTGAAGGTGCAAAAAGCAGTCTTTGTGATGGCGCAGCTATGGTCAGAAGCTCACTTCAGAATCAAATGCGATGCTAAAGTTGGCAGCAGACTGGCTTAATCTCAGACCCTTGCCAGGAAGGGGGATGGAGTTGCTAGCTTGGGAATACACTTTGGAGCAGGGACCAAAAATAATGGCTTCAGTCTTGCCAGTATTTGACTGGCAGAAATTTCTGCTCATCAATTAATGGACATTGGATACACAGTTTGATAATTTAGCAATAGTGGGGTGGAGAGATAAAGCTGGATTCAACTGGAGCTGGAGTGTGCATATCAAAACTAAAGCCATGCCTTCAGTTAATGTCATCAAGGGGCAGCAAATGAATGAGAAAGGGGGTACCAGAATGATTGTAACTAATCACAGTTCAGGGTCATTAGTCTGTGGATTTATGGGAGTTAAGATACAGAAGTCATGGTCTGATTGAAATGAGAAAAGCTCAAGGTGCTGAATAGATGCAATAGCTGAAGACAAAGAGCAGTTTCATAGCTTTTGAGGTCCAGGGGAAAAAATACATTGAGAGACTTGGAATGATTACAGTATAGGAGGTCATTCTGCCTACCATGTTCATGCTAGCTCCTTACATAAGTAATGTGCTCACCCAAATTCACTTTAAAGCAATAATCTAATGAAGTCTTCATCTTGCTCATGGTCAGCACATCAACGGATCGTAACCACTTGTTGTGGAAAAATATTTTCATGTTGCCATTGCTTCTTCTGCTTGAATCTACGTCCTCTGGTTCTTGACCCTTTTGTCAATGGTAACAGTTTCTCTCCAGGTACTGTCAAGGCCTCTCATGGTTTTGAGCACTTTTAAACTTTTCTTTCTCTAAGCAGACCCAGCCCAGCTTCACCAATATACCCACATTACCCATATACACTTATCCTGGAAGCATTCTTGCATGTTTCCTACACTTTTTCGAAAGTTTTCACATTCCAGAAGTGCAATGCCAGAATGTGACACTTTACTCCAGTTGAGGCCAAACCAGTACATTACAAAGACTCAACTTCCTTGCTTTTGTACTCTATGCCTATATTTATGAAGCTCAGGACCCCATATGCTTGCCGCCATTGACAATTAATGTACATATACCCCAAAAATTTCTCTGTTGCTGCAACCCTGTTAGAATTACACCCTTGATTTATATTGTTGTTCTAATTGTTCCTCCCAGATTCCACTATCACTATCCTCTTCACAGTTCATGATACTTCTTCCAAAATTATACCCTGTACACCCAAACACAAGTCAGCAACATTGACCAAGAAAAGCTGGAGCCAAGTACTGACTCTCGAGAACACCAACATAGCAAAGATGCAAGGTATTGAGATGAGGAGTGAGAGGGGCAGGTTCAGAGGAGCACGGATCCAAGTCGTACACTAGCCCCTTAAAGATTCTGGTCAAGTTAATTTAATCTATTACTTATCCATCAATGAAGTCAGATCAGATTTTGCCCTCACCTTGGGATGTGATCACACTATTCCATACTCAGGTGGACAAGTCCATATGGGGATCACAGCAAATAACATGACTAGCACTTTAAAAAATATTTGAAGTATTTGAGTTGGATTCCCCGTCGAGCTGCTGTGGTCTCTTTAGCTCATCAATATTTATAAGTATTTCACTTTAATATGCATGCCATGATGCTGACCTGCAAAACAGCTCATGAATATGCTGATCAGTGCACAGTGGCTGGAAGTGGACAGAGAAAGAGTTGACAGATGTTGCAATCAATTACAAACAGTTGGGTTGAGAAACAAGCAGTTTCATTAAACTCCAAAGATAGAAGGAATATGTAAATAGGTTAGACTGTAGCAAATTGTGGCACATTTCCTGAGTGTGTCATTTTTGGACCATAATTTAAATGTTGGAATACTAACAAGATCCTTCGGGGTCAGCATCACTATGTGCATATTAAGTTGGCTTGTGAATATTTATAAGCATCAGCAGGCTAGTCTCTCCCTCTCTCTCTTCGGTTACTGTGATTAGTTTTAGAACATTAAGGGTTCCTACTTCTTAAATGAACTTGTGCATCCCCAATTCCCATTATTGGGAGCGATGCCTTCAGTCTCTTGGACCGTAAACTCTGGGAAATTCTTCCCAAAACTCCGCTTTTGAGACTCCATAAAACCTACCACTTTGGCCAAGCTTTTCATCACCTTGTGGTTCAGTGTTCGTTGTTTGATAAAACTACTTTTACACAGACAAGGGATGTGGGCATGGCTGGTAAGGCCATCCATTTATTGCCTTTGCCATTCTTAACTTTGGTGGAGAATTGCCTTTTGAATACAACTGGAATGGCTTGCGAGACCATTTCAGAGGGTAGTTAACCACAAACCACATTTTTGTGGGTCTGGACTCACATTAGGTTATATCATGTAAGGACAACAGATACCACTCCCTAAAAAGCATCACTGAACAAGATGGATTTTTATTTAATTAACTAAATTTAAAATTTCCTGGCTGTCATGATGAAATCTATTTCCAGATTATTTCACTAGGCTTCTGGATTACAAGCCCAGTAACTACTGTGCCTGTACCCTATGCTGTATGCTTGTGAAGTACCTTAAGATATTCTACTGCTGTACAGGTGCAGTATAAACACAAGTTATTGTTGAGTGAAAACTGCAGGAAGAATGACCATCTTACCCCACAATAGCCACTCTCTCACTATCCTGGAAGGAGAACAAACTTGGGCTGCTGTCATGTACATGCACCCTCGCAGCCAGATTAAGAATAGAACTGAGAGGCCTTTGAGAAGTTTGCCAGCTTATTTTCTACTCTGTATGCTGGAGTAATGGAAATCCAACGAGTGTAGCAGGAGAAAAAAAATTGGCAGAGAAAATAATAAGCCACTTTTGTACAAATAGCCCAAAGTGACCTCAGCTATATACAGCCTCAACCAGGTCTGCAAGTGGATCGGTAACCAGAGACCGCAAATTAAGGCAATTACCAAAGCTTGAAGTGTCAGCAGACGCAGATTCAACAGCAACTTTGAAAAGAGAATTGAATTACTATTTTATAAAAAGGAAAAGTTTACAAAAATATGGGGCAAGAGTAGTGGGATGAATAAAACTGCTGTTTCAAGGAATTGTCACTGACATGATGGGCTCAGTGCCTTCTTCTGTGCATCCTTATTTTGAGGGTCAGCAATGAATTCAATGGCCTATTAAAAATGCTAGTGAAAATGTTATCAGTCTGGCACTTACTCTAGAGCATCTCACATTCAGAATGTTAAATAATTCAGCCCATTACAGTAGCCCCCACTCTCAATAACAAAACTTCAAACTCAGTTTGCTTTTGCATTAAAATGGAGATAAAGTTGAGACCTAAAGTACAAGATAGAGAGAGTTGGAAAGAGAACTCAAGAATAGATTAAATTACATAAGATTGCTTTTTGAAAGCTGATAGATAGAAGTAAAAGGAAGGCAGACAGTGAGGGGATCCACAGTTCTGAAGACAGAGGAAGGACACAGAAATAGGAATTTCCATCAAAGTTACGATTACAGCGCAGAGGAAGTACACATAGTACACACTTGAGGTTTAGAAGGGACAATGAACTCTCTTGTAGCCCCATGGTCTGTGTTTAATGACCACTTCTTTGGTACATGAGTCTCCTCACCAACACCTATGTAATTCTTAACACAGCAAACTGGCAGATCAGTGCACTCACTGCCAGCTTTATTTTAGTCACTGCTTATAACTGCCTAGGCTTTAAAAGAGGAAACTTGGCAACTGATATTTTTGCATTGAAAGCTTCCTACAACTCAGATGAGAGGTTTCCTCTAATTTCTCGTAATAAGCAATCACTACTCCACCGTAAAATCTAGAGAGGTTGATTAATAGGTGAAAGGTACACACCATAGAATTCATAGCCACTAATTCAACTTCAGGGTTCCAGTAATATTCCAAACTATGAAATCAAAGCGCAAACAGTTTGTCATACAAACACAAAGACTGAATTGAAATCAACACATTGCACAAACGCCAGAAATCAAATATTCATTTGTTCCAATACCAGAGCAAGTAGCTCATTTTAATCAAGTGAATTAAAAAAAAATGATTTGCATGGATTACTGTATATATTGAACAAGTTTATGATGTAGGACCTGTTAGAGTCTGCAATATTGCTATACCTTGTAATAGTAGCTCACAGGAAAATTTGTATCTATTGTGAAGGGAATCTCTCTTCATAAAGAGGAGTTGATCAACTTGGGGAGACAAGGGGCAACTTGCTTCAACCTTCATTGGATTGTAAAATGAAGAGGAGACAGTGGTCTTTATTTCAAAGGGGTGGGGGAAAGGAAGGAGAAAGCAAGAGTAAGGGAGAAGAGACAGGACGACTATAAATGGTGTGTATGAGCCCTGCAGTGGAGAACCAAGTGGTGTGGAAACTTAGGTAATCTTAATAACAACCCTATTAATAAGTCTCCCAAACACCACCTTGAGGGCTTTTCTGATGCAGTGGCAGTGTCCCTACTTCTGAGCCAGGAGGCCCAGGTTTCAGACCCACCTGCTCCAATGTGCAATATTCTTGAATAGGTTGATTAGAAAGTACTACCTAAATCCCTCACGAGCCCAACCAGACTAACGACCTGGCCAGCAGAACAGGGATGTTGTTGCCTCAGGTGATCCTTACTTCTCCACTCTCAAGTTGGAAGTTCAAATCAGGGCCAACGTGTCCAGAACGAGTGACTTCAGTTGTTTGTGATGCACCTTCTCTTTTGATAAAATGTTCAGGAATAAAATTGATCCTGCTCAGGATATAGAGGGGAGTGGGGTGGAACAACTTGTTGTACAAGGATGACCACCCTACCATACAAAGTATTTAGAGATCCAAAATAAGACAAGCTTTAGAAGTGTGACACTCATTCTCAGGTTTCGTTCAAAATATGACTGGTCTCAAAGAACTGGTAAATTAGTACTTAAACAACTTTTTTCTAATCTTGTGCAGTTGGGACTTTGATGGCTGCAAATATTTAAATCTTTGAGTCATGGCTGTAGCAGTGGTAGTGTTTGTGCAGGAGCTGCAGGTAGTGTGGAAGTAGCCCAGTAGAGTAACAGTAGAGGTTAAGAACTTGAGGATCAATTTTGCTTTATGACCATTTCCTTCACTCAATGGAGGGGCCCCTAAAATTGAAAATGTCTTCTCAATCCATTGAGTTACTGCAACCTGAAAGATCAAGTTTGGGAAAGGGTTAATCCATATCCAAAGCTGCTTTCAGTTCTAAACCTTCATACTGCTGCACAACTCTATTTCATTCTTTCCTTCCATCATCACCACCTTGTACACATTTGAACATCAGCATCCTCCACATCTAACAACTGAAGCCTAAACAGCAATACAGAGGGAATGAAAAGACCCTGGGATAGCTGGACTGAAACAAAATGCAAACTTTGAACAAGATGTAGGAGAATGATATAAAAGCGATACCCAAATGCATAAAAGCCTTGTTCAGATTGGGTCTTGAAAACATTAATTGTTAAACAGTCCTACCTTGAATAACTCATGCTAATCACACTCATATTTATGCTTATCCCTTTATGTAAATATAAGTGTGAATATGTGATCATGCAAACTAAATACATATCGAAATGCCAGATTATACCAATGGGGAAAGTGGCACAACACCAGTCTCGAGAAGTATGTCATACTTAGTACCATTATTAGAAATCCCCATATTTTGCTATAAATAAATGCAACATTTAGCTTCCCCAGTGTAACAAGGTGTAAAGTACCAAACAGCTTTGACTTTTGATGGCATTTCAGGAAAAGCAGTCTTTATCATGCTACATTGAAAGAGGGGTTAACTCATTTGCAAGTTATATCAGCATAATAAGATGGGTCAAAAAATGGATACAGCAAATAATGGCAGATTTTATGAAATTGCTATCTGCAGGGGTTTCTGAAACAAGCTTTTTGTAGTCATATATTATAAATGGGGTGCATTAAATTCCAGTTGGGTGTTTTTAAACTATATTGGACAAGAAAGAAAGTCTATACTTAAATATGATGGCCATCTTGGCAAAAACTCACCATGGTCACACTGTTGGAGCTAACCTTTCATCCCTCTGAAGCAGTTTAGACAGTGTATTAAAGATAAATATTGAAAGCCAGCTTTCAATACATATCGACTGTATACATTCTATTGATGTATTTCAGATGGTGTTGAGATTCTAGAATGAGGGGATGACAAAAGTGATCTTCAGGCCACTTGGTCAATACTAAAAACCAGAATGGTATTCAACATCTAGCAGAATGGAAATTGGGCAAGCAGAAGGTGGTCCAGTGCCGCCAGTCAGATTACAAACAGCTGCCTAATTTGGATTCAATGTATTCAGTACATGACAGACAAGACACCAATAATTTTCATAAACCACCCAGAAGATAACCAAATCAGCTGTAAGCTTGCCTAAGCTTTACGTATATATTGTATAAACTGAAGTTAATAAAGTTGCTTGTATTAGTTATGTTCATGTTGTGTATATCATTCCTTCAAAATTTGTCCTATTTTGTTTTGGTACAATGAAATATTTGCATAGAAAGTAGTAGGGATTTGTTGAAGATCAAGTTAAATCATGTGTTTGAAATCCTATTATTGCAGAAAATTTCTGATCTGCCAAGTGCTGAAATATTGCTTTGAATCTTTGCTTTAGCTCGTGGTTGTTTTTGAGCAATAAAAAACATTTATACAGAAGTGTAATTCTTGCATTGTAAAAATTAGGCAAAATCATGGAGTACTTGAACAGTGTGGTAGGAGTGATGGAAATTAGAGACAGTAGAAGACAAAAAGAAAACTTCATAGCAACTGAATGATGCATGAATGAAGAATAAAAGCCGAGATATGAACCTAACCCAACTTAATCGAATAACCTTTATATGCTATGGTAAGTGAAGTGAATTTGGGCCATTTCAACTCTTCTACTGGATGTAGCTCTACTCAGCATAATAGGATAGTGTTAAGATTTGGGTTCTATAGGAATTGCAATATGAAAACAGCAAGTTCAGCAAGAGCAGACCATGTTGGGGATGACCTTCCACAAGCACGTGTATATACTATAATGATCCACCTTCTGATTTTCCCAAACCCATGGAGATGCGTCCTCTGTAAACAACAAGTCAACAATTCAGTGGAACATGATTGAACCTACCTTTGTGGCCACTATGCAGCCAGACTCCAGGACACAGTAGTCCCGTGGATGAATAACTAGAAATGGGTGCATTGGAAATTTACATTATCAGTTAAATATACTTTGAGACATTACCAGACGTCAGTGTGCAAATTAAGCTCGAGGAAAATGCAGAAGCCTCTGCTTGTAGCAGTCAAGTTTATCCAAGGCTTGGGAAAAGTAGAGAACCAAGGAAGACAGAGGACTGTGAAATTCATCGTTACAAACAAATATAATCTAAACATGCCCTGCACCAGTCTAAATTTAGAGAATTATGTTTGTATTTTCCTCTATGGAGGTGCTGAAGGATCAATCTTTCATTTTACACCTTCCCCCTAGCTGCACAATAATGCCAGATTCCTGCCTTCAGTCAGTGTTCTTGGAAAATCTATCTTGACAGAACTATAAATCTCAAAGGAAATGTGATACAGCAACACTTGCATACCTGACCTCCTCCAGTCTCAGGCATTCAGAGTCTTCACAAGTTAATTTTGTAACTTTTGCTGTATTTTTGTTCCATTTTCAAATGATTCTAGAAATCAAAGTCCTTAAACCCAGAAGAAACACTTGCACAAAATAGCATTCAAGCCTCAGTCCATTTCTTATGGCTCCTAAAATAAAAATAAAGTTGCACAAAGCAGACAATAAATCGTAGGACACTATTTGCATGGTTTAACAGGACCAATTGTGCAGTTGATGCCTCATTGTTTAAATGAGGAACTACTCTCCTAGCCTGTAAACTCGACCTCATGCAGCTCTTCCAGTGATGGCCCATATAACTTTTGGACAATTGATCCTAATCTGGTTCTGAACTATGCCTGCACGAGACTACCTTTTAACAAAGGTGATTGGATAGTGATCAGGAAGGTAAAAACAATGACTGCAGATGCTGGAAACCAGAGTCTAGATTAGAATGGTGCTGGAAAAGCACAGCAGTTCAGGCAGCATCCGAGGAGCAGTAAAATCCTGTGTTCATCAGGAGGGCTTTTGCCCAAAACGTCGATTTTACTGCTCCTCGGATGCTGCCTGAACTGCTGTGCTTTTCCAGCACCACTCTAATCTAGTGATCAGGAAGCTGGTTGATGCCACCCCTTCCCAATGAAGGGCTAATAACACAACTATTCTGCCTCTGCTCACAGTAAAACCAATTAGCTCTGTTCAAATCAAAAACGTGGCAACTTCTTGATATTCATGTGAGGCATGATCTCCCATGCACAAAGCCACGCTGACTGACACACTGACCTTCAGTCAGGGCATTGCATTTCAAAGTTGGAAAGTTATGTTGCAGTTGTGCAGGACATTGGTGAGGCTGCACTTGGAGTATTGTGTTCAGTTTTGGTCACCTCCCTATAGGAAGGATGTTATTAAACTGGAAAGAGTGCAGAAGAAATTTACAAGGATGCTGGCAGGACTCAATGGTCTGAGTTATAGGGAGAGGTTGGTCAAGCTCAGACTTTTTTTCTTTAGAGTGTAGGAGATGGAGGGGCGGAGGGAAACCTTACAGAGGTATACAAGATCACAAGAGGCATGGATAAGGTGAATGCACTCAGCCTTTTTTCCAAGGTTGGGAAATCGAGGAAGACAGGGCATCAGTTTAAGGCTAGGGGTGAAAGAATAAAAGGGAACCTGAGGGGCAACTTTTTTTAGGCATAGGGTGGTACACATATGGAATGAGCTGACAGTAAAAGTGGTTGAAGCAGGTACATTGACAACATTTAAAAAGGCATTTGGACAAATACATAGATAGGAAAGATTCAGAAGGATATTTGCCAAGTGCAGGGAAATGGGATTAACGAGGACAGACATTTTGGTCAGCATGGACCAATTTGGGAGAAAGGGCCTGTCTCCACTTAGGACTCTATGACTATGTTATTTAATCAGTTATGATTTGGAACCTCACACTGGCCTTCTTTTTTGTACCTGCCTTCCTCCAACCTTCCACTTATTTAAAACCTATGATATTGCTACCTTGTTCCAGTTCTGACAGAAGATAATAGAGCTGAAGCGTTAACTCTGTTCCTCTAATAGATGCTGCCTGACTTACTACTTATTTTATGAGAACGGTCACTTGAGAGATTGGGAACCCATGGACTCAACTTAAGAGGAATAAATGAAGGATATTAATTTTTTTTTGGGGGGGGGGGGCAGCAAGGGAGAGATGAAGAGAACGAAGGAATCACAACTGAGAAGTCAGCACTACACAGTGAAAGTACTTCCCCTTATTACTACCTCCTTTAAATGCAAGGAAATGGAATGCAGAAGACATTCAATTAAAAAGAAGATTTCTATTCAAGTAAGTGAAATTGTCCCACTAGTCAGGTCTTAACAAAGGATCTGGGGGCAGGAAACAGAGCACGGTTTGATCCTACGCTCTTTAGATGCAAATTGTTGAAGATTCCTTCTGTTTTAAGACCAGGTTTTCCCACATACAACGGATGTAAGGAGGAAGACCCCCTACCTGTTCTCTATAAACCAACGACAACGCGGGTATACAGCACATTTAGGGATCTTAGTGCAATTACTTATCCTTTCTTCAATGACAAAATAGGGCGAAATCTTTAACCCTTACCTGCCTAGGCCTCCAAGAACAGTCTCATTAGCCTTCCAACATTTCATAACTACTTTTATTCACTGCCCTTAAATCCTTAATTCAGCATCGACAGAAACATCAACTTACGTATTCACCAAAACAACCCAAATTTCAACATCCCACTATCTCAAACAGTATTTCATCGGTGTTAGCTTCAGCATTAAAGCAAAAAGTCTGGGCTAATTTCTGTTCATGCAGCTCACTCCTGTTCAGTGACCAGCAGCTTGAAGGCATACATCAAGTGCACCCAGTGTCAATGAGTCTGCTGCCTGGCTTAGCTGTCACTGCGTGATGTACCACAAAGCAGCCAGTTCCATGCTTGAAGACTGAACATGGCAAAATTCACCTTTGGCAGGGTTGCAAATCCTGCTGTAACAGATCAGCTGCCCACGATACGACCCTCCCCTCCAATTTGCAAGTAGTTATTAGAGCAGTGGTCGAAAGTCTGAACTCTGATGGTTTGTGGTGGAGGAGAAAGAGAAATGTACATGTTAGACGAACAGTTGACCGGATTAAGCACATGCATCTTAAGAAAAACACTAATAGAATGGATGAGACTGAAAGGATTTGGAAAATGAAAACTTGGAATTCAATATGCTGAATATGGCCAAAGGAATGCAGCAACGAGGTGTTGCAATTGTGGGTACAGGCTGATAATTGATAACTGGCAATATATTTAAAACAAATCTTCACATTAAATTTACTGATCAGGGGGTCTTCAGATGTGCCTCCCTCACCTCTTCACATTGTAAAATTCCAACAAATTTCTAAGCAGGTTGTTCACACTGAAGAATTATATGCTAATTAGAATTTAAAAATATAATCTAAAGCAGCTACTAATGGAAGTTAGACTGTGAGAACAGTTTACAAACCTGTTGGGGGTGGGAATGAAACAAAGTTAAAAAAAAATTAAGGCCATGGAAACAACTGAGAACCTTCAGGAGGGACAGCCAGTGCTGACCTCAAAGGGTTAAGCACTTGGTTGTTAAGGAACTTGTGAGAAAGGAAACTATCCATTTAGTTCTATCGTCTACCTGTAAGGAGCCATTTAACAGAGCGAGCGGAACTAGTAGGAATGTGTGAAGATTCCAGCTTCCTTCATCTCTCCCAATAACAAATTATAGAGATTTTTTGCTTAAAGCACAATGGTAAAATAAATACACCAAATTTGGTTTCAGCAAAAAACTTCCATTTTTAAATCGTTAAGTGAATAATTATCAGGTTTCTCCAAGGAATAAGCCTTGCACTTCCGCACTGAACAGCAACAAAACAGGGTTGGTGGCCGTATGGTCAGTGGCATATTGCAGAACAATAGAGTGGGAAAGGTCAAATGTGATGGTGGCAGCAAGGGGGTTAAGGACACAATCGGAGAATGATTTTGAGTTTGTTAGATGTTTACTAGCTGTTTATATCCTCAATTATGGAAGACAAAAGAGGAAAGTGATAAGTAGAGTCAGTAATTTGCCACAGCCTGATAATTGAATATTCCTACTAGTCACAATTTGCTGTTAGGAAGTCAAGGAGGCTGCAAAAATGATTTGTCAATCAGAAGCTGCCAGGTTAGAGGAATGTGGAGTTTTCCTATCTTAACTTAAAAAGCATAAATTGCATTCAAAGAAGATAGCAGCACAGTTTTAGGCTCCAGTATTGTAGAAAACTATAAGCCTTACTTCCACTGCTTTGTTCCATGGCACAGGAGGATCAAAACAAATCGGTGATCGTGGTGGAAACTGGATTCAGAGACGTATCCCACTCAAATCTGGTGATGACATCCTTCATCCCTTCTGTCAAACAACTTGTCTCGTGAAGCCCTGAAATTCCACCCTCAGGCTTAAATGGCAGAGGCCACACCCCTCACCACAAAAATACAATGTTGACCCAGGTTACTTCAAAGGCACATTGGAAAATATGTGAATGACTATTCCAAAACAAAATAAAATCTCAGAAATAAAGGATCCTACCAGTAAATCAGTTCCCGCTTGAGGCATACCAACTAGGAAGATTCAAATCACTAGTGCTCAATTAGCAGCTGCTCCATTCAGCCTGAGCATCTGACCCCTGTTCCAGGTAAATATGCAACCAGAGGATCAGGTCCATCGACATGGCAGTGATGGCTAACGCCACTATACTGCATTAAGGTGAATAGACATTTTAGTGGAACACCTAGGATCAAACAAATATGTCAGCCCCCACTAAACTATGGAGACTCAGTAGAGTTTGCTGATGTCAACAAGGAGTGAAGTTCGGTGCTATAATCACTCATTCTCAAC